>NC_041404.2:61096070-61273570 GCF_900747795.2 Erpetoichthys calabaricus | reverse complement strand
GAAACTCCTCATGACTGCCTTACAAATCTGAAGCCTCTTCAATTCCAAGAAAGCAATGCTGAGCTGCTGGGATTCCTTCCTTGGCTGGGGTTCAAAGTCTTGTTTTATGTTCTCATTGTTCTATGATGAGCCCATTATCTTTCTTATTTGTCTGCTGTATCTTCTTTGCCTGAGTTTTGCTCCATGTGTTTTGTGGGTGGTCCCCCAAGAGGCGGGGCCACCTGCCAATCACCGCTAAGAACTGCCCTCTGCCCTATTAAACCAGAGGGTCTCCCACAACTCCCAGTGGTATCATTCTGAATGCTCTTGGGAGTTGGTGAGTCCTTTGTGTTTTTGTTCTGCTTGTATTTTTGGAACTTCTTGGAATTTTGTCCTTCATGCTTTGTGTTTGACTCCGCTATTTGCATTGGATTGGTTTGGCATTTTTGGGGCAATCCCTTTACTTCTTGTGTTCCACGGATATTCGTTGTTGCTGAAGAGCATTTCGGGAGAAATAACTTTTTATTTTATAAAGATTTGACGTTTCCCCTTATTACTAGCCGAGGTTTGACTGTGATATCCCCCTCTAGTGGGTATTTTGTGTAAGTGCTTATTAGGACTTCTAGTTAATGGTTGTATGAAGCTGTTGAGAAAATCACATGAATTCAAGTTAGAAGGTGAAACATCCAATGAACCCTGAGTTCATTTTAATGGTAACAGACTAAAAGCAGCCATTACTCAAATAATCTCTGACACACAATCAGGCCAATCTAATAATAGTGCATTTGATTTATATAGCGCCTTTCCCATGCTCAGCCTATTCATAATAACATGCAGAATATGGCCAAATGAAAATGAACGCCCCGACAAATGATGGAGTTGAGGTGTTTAATCGTTTGCAGGTACACAACCATGCCATCTCCATTGGCAAGCATTGGCAGTAAAATGAAGAGCTCGGTGACTTTAAACATGCCACTCTCACAGGATGCCACCTTTACCACAAGTCAGTATGTGAAACATTTTCCCTGATAGAACTTCCCTGGTCGACTGTAAGTGGAAAACAGCGAGGAGCAACAACAACTCAGCCACGAAGTCCGTAGACCACACGTGGAGCATCTGGAGCTTCGTGAAATGGACTTCCATGGCTGAACCTGAGATCATACTGGGCAATGCCAAGTGTCAGCTGGAGTGGTGTAAAACATTGGACTCTGGAGCTTTGGAAACATGGAGTGAGGAATCGGGCCTCCCTATCTGGCAGTCTGATGGACCAATCAGGGGTTGGTGGATCTTCTGGACTGTAAGGTGCCTACTGTGAAGTTTGGTGGAAGAGGGATAATGGCAGGGTCTTGGGGAGCCCACCCCTCTTGGTTCCAGTGAGGGGTACTGTTAACACTCCAGCTGACCAAGACATTCATGACAATTGTGAGCTTCAGCTTTTGTGTTTCAGCCTGACTGCTCCCCTGTGCCCAAAGTCATGGAGGACCTGCACTTGGTCAGAGCCCTGACCTCAACCCTGATGACCATCTCTGAGATGAACTGGCATGACGAGTGTCCAACATCAGGAGCTGACCTCACAAATGCTCTCTCTTTTGGTTGAGTGGACACAAATCCCCAAAGGCGCCCTGCAAACTCTGGTGAAGAGAAGAACGGAGGCTTGTGATTGGTGGAAGGGCAGCCGAATATTGATGAGACGTCCAACAAGCTCCTACGAGGGTGACGATCAAGGTGGCCACAAGCCTTTGGATGTGTGGTGTGCGTATCTGGCACTTGACTTAATGGACTAAGTCTCTAATTGTACAAGATGGGTTTCTTTTTCTGTGGAGCATTTGGCACATCAGAACATCTGTTTATGCCGCTTACATCACAATTAGAATCATTCAGATTTGGGAAACAAACTCTAAATATTGGAAGAACATTTTATAAAGGTTCAAACAGTTCAGTTTCCTTTTTTAAAAATCTTACAATTAATAAAGAAATCAAAGAGGGCCCTGCAGATTCTCTCTAATTCTTCATGGCTGTAGCAGAAATGCTTTCAGTTGTCTTAAACAGCAAGTGTTAGGTAAAGATCTGACCATCAACACGACACAACAGTGTTTATGAAGAATTTGGAGCGGATTCACGAGGTTCTTAAAATATCTGATTTTGTTTTTTACCTGAAGCCATAAAGTAAAAACATTTGCATTTTTATTAATTGAAGGTTTCCCTCTGCAGGCAACTCAAAGTATGACAATCAAATCTGTAGATGAATTCTTGAAACTGAAAAAAAACAGAATACTTGACCTTAACAGAAGGATAAGTGCCTGTCTGAGTTTCTGCCAGGCTGCTATATCTCTGTCATTCCAACAGATGGAGCATTACAAACATTTGTGGTAATAAAATGTATTGTATTTGTCATTCCAACAGGTTTGCATGACATTACCATTAGCAATGCATTTACAAGACCCATACCAAGCAGCATATAACAGAGACATATGGTTTGCATTTGTCATTCCAACAGAGGGTGCATCACAAACATTTGTAGTAATAAAATGCATTGTATTTGTCATTCCAACAGGTGGTGCATTACAACCATTAGTAACTCTTTTATTAGTAAGGCTTTTATGAGTCCCATACCAAGCAGCAAATAACAGAAACATATGGTTTGCATTTATAATAATAATTCATTATATTTATATAGCGCTTTTCTCAGTACTCAAAGTGCTATCCACACAGGGAGGAACCGGGAAGTGAACCCACAACCTTCCACAGTCTCCTTACTGCAAAGCAGCAGCACTACCACTGTGCCACCTGTGAGGATATTGTCATTCCAACAGAGGGTGCATCACACACATTTGTAGTAATAAAATGCATTGTATTTGTCATTCCAACAAGTGGTGCATTACAACCATTAGTAATGCTTTTATTTTAAGGTGTTTATGAGTCCCATACCAAGCAGCATATAACAGAAACATATGCTTTGCATTTATAATAATAATTCATTACATTTATATAGTGCTTTTCTCAGTACTCAAAGCACTATCCACACAGGGAGGAACCGGGAAGCGAACCCACAATCTTCTACAGTCTCCTACTGCAAAGCAGCAGCACTATCACTGTACCGATATTGTCATTCCAACAGAGGGTACATCACACACATTTGTAGTAATAAAATGCATTGTATTTGTCATTCCAACAGGTGGTGCATTACAACCATTAGTAACGCTTTTATTAGTAAGGCTTTTATGAGTCCCATACCAAGCAGCATATAACAGAAACATATTCTTTGCATTTGTCATTCCAACAAAGGGTGCATCACACACATTTGTAGTAATAAAATACATTATATTTGTCATTCCAACAGGTGTGCACATCATTACCATTAGCAATGCTTTTACAAGACCCATACCAAGTGGCATATAACAGAGACATATGCTTTGTATTTGTCATTCCAACAGGTGGCGCATTACAACCATTAGTATTTCTAAGGTGTTTATGAGTCCCATACCAAGCAGCATATAACAGAAACATATGCTTTGCCTTTGTCATTCCAACAGAGGGTGCACCACAAACATTTGTAGTAATAAAATGCATTATATTTGTCATTACCACAGGTGTGCGTGTCATTACCATTAGCAATGCTTTTACAAGACCCATACCAAGTGGCATATAGCAGAGACATATGCTGTGCATTTGTCATTCCAACAGAGAGTGCATCACAAGCATTTATTGTAATACAATGCATTGTATTTGTCACTCCAACAGGTGGTGCATTACAACCATTAGTAATGCTTTTATTAGTAAGGCTTTTATGAGTCCCATACCCACCGGCATATAACAGAGAAATATACTTTTCATTTCTCATTCCAACAGAGGGTGCATCACACACATTTGTAGTAATAAAACAAATTATATTTGTCATTCCAACTGGTGTGCACATCATTACCATTAGCAATGCTTTTATATGACCCAAGTGGCGTATAACAGAGACATATGCTTTGCATTTGTCATTCCAACAGGTGGCGCATTACAACCATTAGTAATGCTTTTATTTCTAAGGTGTTTATGAGCCCATACCAAGCAGCATATAACAGAAACGTATGCTTTGCATTTGTCATTCCACCAGGTGGTCCACCACAAACATTAGCAATGCTTTTATTAGACACTATATAAGGTGAGGCGGCACGGTGGCGCAGTGGGTAGCGCTGCTGCCTCGCAGTTGGGAGACCTGGGGACCTGGGTTCACTTCCCGGGTCCTCCCTGCGTGGAGTTTGCATGTTCTCCCCGTGTCTGCGTGGGTTTCCTCTGGGCGCTCCGGTTTCCTCCCACAGTCCAAAGACATGCAGGTTAGGTGGATTGGCGAATCTAAATTGGCCCTAGTGTGTGCTTGGTGTGTGGGTGTGTTTGTGTGTGTCCTGTGGTAGGCTGGCACCCTGCCCAGGATTGGTTCCTGCCTTGTGCCCTGTGTTGGCTGGGATTGGCTCCAGCAGACCCCCGTGACCCTGTGTTCGGATTCAGCGGGTTGGAAAATGGATGGATGGATGGATGGATGGATATATAAGGTGATAAGGTTGCAGATGCAGTCTGCAATATAACAAAAGGCACTATATAAAATGACAAGGTGTCACATTCAGTCTCATAGAGCGAGTCTCAGTGAGAAGAATGAGTCACCGCAACCAGACAGGGCTGCAGTAGGGAAAAATGGAAAGACCTGCTGTTCATGCCATAAAGCTCTATTTCAAATCTTAAGATATAAAATAAAGCATTCACCAGTGACTTGCTTTGTCACCCAGGGAGCCACCGCGCTTGCCAGGCCTTACAGCATTGAAATGTGGATGAAATGATGTTGACAGTAAATACAAAAGTCACTTATCAACCTTTCAAAAGTCACTTTGGATGAATATGAAAGAAACACAAACACAATAAATGAGTCAGACTTCACGCCAGAAGCAAATTTTTATTGCAGATCTTAAGGGACACAGGGGACCATGGTGGAGCAAAGAAGAGCTTGCGAAGTGCAAAGTGGACTGAAGATCAGCGGACCCATCGGTATCCCTCCATGGATTCAACATTTTCCATATTTCACAATGAGGATCGGACAATTTACATATCTGTAAAAGACATGGGAAGAATTAAACCAATGAACCTTCATGGAGCTGCCCTTGATAAACGAAGGAGAGACTTTAAGAGCCGTGGTCAGCTAACCCAGCCCACCTCATGTTGTTCTCACAGGCGGGTACAGTAAGGGGGCACCTGCAGTGGTCGTAGATGAGGTGACCGCTGCTCACACAGAATGACAAGTCAGTTTAAGAGAAACGTGTTGCATGAGTCAATGTGTGGCATGTTAAACGGTGTGACGCCAATGCTGATGTGGCATTGGACCCTCATGATGAAGAAGGATGAAGTGAGTAATAATAATAAAAAAATGTGTGGATGACACCAAAGACACATCACACCTGACAGCAATCAGAGGGTACAAATAAGGAAGCCACTGTGTGTGTGTCCCCACAAACTGCTCCCCTGAAAAGGCACTATATAAAAATCAGAAGCTGGCATGTCCATCCCCAGTCGTCGATTCTTTTGTGTGAATGCACCGCTGTCGAAGCGACCGAAGGGGCTTCAAGATGGACTCCTAATATAAATGTCAGGTGAGGAAAATCTGTGACATGGGGGGTTAGGGTGAAAGAGGGTGGGGGGGGGCTCAGGAGAGAGAGGAGCAATCACTAAAATGTGACAAGTCACTCTAAGCAATGGAAAGGCCAGGAGAAGACTAGGAGAAGAAGGAAATGGGATGGGGAGGGGCAAAAAGTAGGTGGGGCTGGATGCCTGAGTGCTGCTATGTAAGACTAGGAGAAGAAGAAGAAGTTGAGTTTTTCTTGCTAAATGCCAGGGTTTTTCTGCTCTTTTACAGTTGTGGCCACTTACAGGTTTTGCTTACAAATAAAGCACTCGTTGGTGTAGGTCTTGCCATTGCTGCCACACACAGGCTGATAGATCATTGGGCAGCTTGGCAGCGTGTACATGTCACACCGAGGCTGCAGGAATGGAGAGCAGAAAGTTAGGTACATGTGAGTGCTGGGCACTGAAGGAGACAACTTGTGGAGACCCTTACCTCGATTCCATTTTGGTTACAGGTTGCCGTGCTTGAGAAGACTGTGAAAGAAAAGATAATGAAAGCTGTCATTGGATACTCACTGAAACATCTGAAGAAAACAGAAATCCTCACTCATTTTCATAAATAAGCCTTTAGGAGGACCAGAGGCAGGAGGTCTTATTATTAAGAACCCGTAATCACATCAGCCATTATATTCTACTAAAACACGCCAGCCATTGTGATCCTTGGACATGTGCTGCTGTGAGCTGACGGTCCATGAACTGTAGAGGGGTAAACTTCTCAGTGGTTTCCACCAATGCCTGTGTGATCCTGAGTGGCTGACATTCCCCCCAGGAGATCACATTGTTACAAGCACAGACACCATTATGATGGTGGATATGGTGGCCAGTAAAATGAAAAGGTAAGTGAGGGCAGTGACATCAATGATATGATATGGTGGGTCAGCAGTCAACAGACCCAACATCCAGAGCCTGAACCTCACGCCCAGTCAACGCCTGTGTGGTGTCTGCATGTTCTCTGTGACTCTCTGTGTGTTTGTCTTCTAGTTTTCCTCCCACATTTCAGAAATGAATGCTTGTATTACATTAGTGGTGGGGGGGCGGTCAGTCAAGGTGAATGTGCTCTGCTGTGGATAGGTACACACTCCACCATGGATTCAACACCTTGACCCCAACTCTGTTGTGGAAATTCAATGTCAGCTAGAAAATAAACAGTTAATTCTGATAAGCTCTTACATCCCAAACCCCAGACAGGACCACACATATACAAGTCCTGGTTTCAAATGCAAGGTTTATGGTGAAAGGGCGTTGCCTGTAGAAATCACTTCCTAGTCAGATAGAAGCCCCACAAAGTAGGAGTCACCCCTTGGTGGCACCCATGGAATCCAACAGAGAAGCCCCAAAGGACTACAGTTCCCATCATACCCTGGTGGTGTCTGTATGGGTACAGTATCCCAGGGCTGCTGCTATCTAGCACACTGGGGAAGTAAACAGTCTGTATCAGTTGTCTCCCTGCAGCTCTGATACTGTATATAGGCCTTCTGGCGTGGCAAGGTTCCTCAGTTCCCCTCTACTGGGATGCCAGCGTATTTCCTTAAACATTAATATTTTCTGTCAGCCTTCTGCCTGAGGCAGGGAACATCCTTATGGTGCCTTTAATATCTATCTATCTATCTATCTATCTATCTATCTATCTATCTATCTATCTATCTATCTATCTATCTATCTATCTATCTATCTATCTATCTATCTATCTATCTATCTATCTATCTATCTATCTATCTATCTAACTTTAAACGTGTAGTGTAAAATCTATTGGAATGTATTTTGTATTGGATGTAGGAATAAAATACATTGCATTTTTCCTTCCAACAGATAACATATCACAAACATTGGCATTAGTTTTACTAATCCCATACCAAATGGAAAATAACAAAGACATATGCATTGCATTTGTCATTCTAACAGATGGCACATCACAAACATTACCACTGCTTTTACAAATCCCTTACCAAATGGCATATAACAGAGACATACAAATTGTATTTATCATTCCAACAGGTGACGCCTCACAAACATTAAGATTTTTTTTCAAATCCCATGCCAAATGGCATTTAACAGAAACAAACACATTTCAGGGTGGCACGGTGGCGCAGTGGGTAGCACTGCTGCCTCACAGTTGGGAGACCTGGGGAACTGGGTTCACTTCCCGGGTCCTCCCTGCGTGGAGTCTGCATGAAATCCCCATGTCTGCGTGGGTTTCCTCCCCCAGTCCAAAGACTTGCAGGTTAGGTGGATTGGTGATTCTAAATTGGCCCTAGTGTGTGCTGGGTGTGTTTGTGTGTGTCCTGCGGTGGGTTGGGTTCCTGCCTTGTGCCCTGTGTTGGCTGGGTGAAAAGACATCATGGTGACAGGGACTGTCCCAGTTTCACGCTTTGTGTCCTGATAAATAACTGAAAAATATCAAAATGTCCCAGTTTTAAATAGGTTGCTCATTTAATAAAGTTTTTCGTTGCTACAAATGCCATAACCATACATTTACAACTGCGCACACGAAACTCCAAGGGGGAACCCCACTTGATTAGGAAGTTGGGTTAAATTAGCACAGCATCGTGAGGAGGACCAAGAAATACATGAAATGAGACGGGATACGGACATTTGTTTGTTTCCACTTTAATCCTTGTGTACAATTCAATGTGCTTATTTGTGAAAGAGTTTATTTTTATTTTGTGCTCTGATTCCACTCTGATGATGATGATGATGAGGAGGAGGAGGGGGAGTAAGCAAATTATGCTTTATGTGAGGACATACATGCTACACAAGTGTCCCACTTTGGGACTTTCGAAATGTGGTCACCCTATATTTTACAATCGGAGTGCTACATTCGCACTCGCTGCAGCGAAGTTTGCCTTTCACTTCGGTTATTCCCGAGTATTTATCGTCAATGAATAACTTTGCAAATCCAGTTTCATGAAAATTGCAACAGCCTAATATGCTCAAGCAAAGAAGGATTACGTTTATATTTTGGTTATGTTAATCGGCAATTAGTGACTTTTAAAACTAGTGAACGTGTTGGGGTTTTTTTTGGTAGAATTAAAAGTGGACCGAACTGGCAAGTGTTCTTGGGCTAAATGTCCTGTTCTTGTCTAGAATATTCTAATGTTCTACAAACTGTCACTGTGTGTGTGTGTGTCAATGTGGTGTGTAAGAGGGAAAGAGTGAGAGTGGTCCCTGTGATGTCCTGAGCCCTGTCCTGTCTTGTTTTCGGCCTTTTGCCCAATTCTGGCGAGACAGCCTTTGATCCCCGCAACCCTGAAATAGCTTGAGAAGGTTCTGGAATCCACCAACTGAGTTCTGCATGGAACCCCATTGAGGGCTACAGCGCCTGCGTAGAACTCGAGCGCACTTGAAGGCATGTGTACAGTTTCTAACATTATTATTATTATTATTATTATTTGTTTGGCTCCATAAACTATTCTCAACTTATAAACTTTACTCGCCCCTTTGCCAAAGTCGCTTTTTCATTGTATCGGCCAGCCTTCACCGTTAATTCTAAGCCCCAAGCGCACCACCCACGCTACTCCGAATACTCCGAACTGCGTGCCCGCCCCTCGTTAACATCAGTTATAAATTAAGTTTATTAAGTTTGTCACACTGCGGTGGGCTGGCGCCCTGCCCAGGGTTTGTTTCCTGCCTTGCGCCCTGTGTTGGCTGGGATTGGCCCCAGCAGACCCCCGTGACCCTGTAGTTAGGATATAGCAGGTTGGATAATGGATGGATGGAAGTTTTTCACAAGACTGCTCTGTCTACTAATTTAGAAGTCCATTAATCTAATATTTTAAAATTGCCTAACCAGGCAGCAGTGGATGTAAGCAGCCAGTCAGGCTTGAATGATCCTCCACACACTCGCATTCATTTATTTCAGCCATCCATTTTCCAACCTGCTGAATCTGAACACAGGGTCACGGGGGTCTGCTGGAGCCAATCCCAGCCAACACAGGGCACAAGGCAGGAACCAATCCTGGGCAGGGTGCCAACCCACCACAGGACACACACAAACACACCCACACACCAAGCACACACTAGGGCCAATTTAGAATCGCCAATCCACCTAACCTGCATGTCTTTGGACTATGGGAGGAAACCCATGCAGACACGGGGAGAACATGCAAACTCCACCCGGGAAGCGAACCCAGGTCCCAGGAATCCCAACTGCAAGGCAGCAGCGCTACCCACTGCGCCATCGTGCCGCCTCATTTATTTCAGTATGTATTTAAAAAAAAAAAACACGGATACACGGGAAGAAATTTAAAGCTCCACACAGAATTGGAATTGCACTTGAACATCCTATAAAGACATTAGTAGGTAAACTGCGACTCCCTCCTCACTTGAGATCAAACCCAAGCGACCTGACCATTCCTAGGGTGACAAAGTCGGCGTTACCAGAGGGGCAGAGTCATCACTGCACCATAATCTCTTCATATCTTTGAACTCTTTCTGAAAACCCCGTTTTCATTTTCACGCCACGCCAGGGGGTGCCATCGTCGTTAATTCTAAGCCCTAAGCCCACCTCATTTGTGTCATCTGTTTGTCACAAACCTGCAGCGCGAACTGCGTAAACTCGAAGCTCACCTGAGAATCCAAAGAAGGCGACGGCCAGCAGCAGGAGGCGCGCGGCAGACATCTCGACTCGTGTCGTCTGTGGGTCAGACTTAAACTGGCCACCCAACTCGTGCCCTCCATTTATAAAGGGGAACATCCGGAAACTTGAGTAAAAAAAAAAAAAAGACACACACCCTTGTTCTGTCAAATTCAAGGCATTTTCAATGAGGAAGGGAAGCTCTGAACCACACAGGGATCATTTACCGAAGGCCAGTGTGTTTATAACGCGATAAAACCCGGCTGGGGTGCGCTATGCTGGTGTTAGAAATGACAAAGCGGATGGCGCTTCCCGTTAACCGTCCTGAGTCCGTGTCAATCTGCGGGACGCACTCCCTTCACGTTTACAAAACCGTTGTTGTCAACGGAATGTGCGCGCCTTCCATTTTGTAGTTTCGCTGTTTTTCCAGTTAGGCGGCATCAGGTGCAGAGCAGAAACGAACAGCCGATCGGACGTCGGCCATCACAGGTCACACTCACCGGTCCAGTCACAAGTCTCGTGTCATGTGAAGTACAAATGAACGCCTTTATCACCCACAACCGGACATTCGTTTTTAATATTCATTCATAAAAGGGACCACGGTGGCTTAGTGTTTAAACCAGAGTTTGATTGCGAGAACTTGCGGGTTTTCTTTGTGAGCGCGTTGGTTTTTTCCTACTTTGGTTTCGCTCCACATCACAAAGATCTGCGGTTACAGGTTATGATCTATAAATCTAACTCTAACTTGCATGTTTGTCAGGAAAATATATAGCGCCCTCAGAAAGTCTTCATACTCCTAGCTACTTTTTTCACATTTTGTTATGTTGCGTCCTTTGTGCTAAAATCATTTCAATTCATTTTTTGTCCTCATCAAACAACACTCAATACCCTAGAATGACAAAGCAAAAGCAGGATTTTGCAAATTATTGCAAATGTATTAAATAAAGCAAAAAAAAAAAAAGACAAATACAAAAAATATCCCGACACGAGCATTTAAACTCTTTGCTGTGACGCATGAGGTGCAGGTGCTCCCACTATGGAAGATTATTAGTTGCAATAATGTTAAATGCGCTGAAATGCAATGCATATGCAAGTGAGCTCAATCAATCAATCAATCATTAATTATTATTATTATTATTATTATTATTATTATTAATAATAATAATAATAATTTTGTCACGGTTTTATCTTGTCGTATACATATCAAACAAATGATGGATTGCTTTTCACTGAGGCACGCAGTTTTCGCGTCAGTTTAAAATGCGGTACAGAAGCTCATTGCATTTAAATTCCAGTTCAGAGATCGCGTGTTAAAAGAACAGCAGCGTGGCGTAGTTGTTAAGACTTTGGATTTCAGACCGTTAGGTTGTGGGTTTAAACGCCGATGCTGACACTGTGTGACCCTAAGCAAATCACTTGACCTGCCTGTGCTCCATAAAACCATCGGACCTTACTTTTATTCTATGTTACATATAGTATTACCTAATTTTATTTTTATATTTGGTCTTTTTTCTCTTTCTTCATCCTGTAAAGCACTTTGAGCTACATCATTTGAATGAAAACGTGTTATAGAAATAAATATTATTGTTGCTATTTGTTATTGTTATCTTGGAAAAACGCGTCAGCCAAACAAGTAAATGTAAAAAGCTGACGAATTTGTGAAATTTGTGAATTTCCCCTTGGGATAAATAAAGTATCTATCTATCTATCTATCTATCTATCTATCTATCTATCTATCTATCTATCTATCTATCTATCTATCTATCTATCTATCTATCTATCGCATTGCGCTATAGCGGCCGGGCTGCATATATTGCAGTTCCACGAGAGATTCCATCGTGACCAAACTACATGTGATCAAATGACCAGTCAGTGTTAACCGTTGGGGTCAAACCCCCGTTTTAGGAAACACTGCTATAGAGAATTTTCGCATCATGGCCTTTTTAACCGTGTCTCTCTTAATGAGCGTAATTTTGATAGGATCAAAACGGCAGACTATTTCCAATAACGCCTTTCGTCGAGTCCAGCAGTATACAGTGCTATAAACCGAGGAGGCCGCGGTCACGGGTGACGACTGTGACACACACACACGACAAGTAGAAATGTCTGACACGCGCCTCCTATGCTGTTTGTTGGCCGTAGCCTTCTTTTGCCTCTCAGGTGAGCGTCGAGCTTTCGCATTTGGCGTCATTTCAACAGTAGTCAAGTTTGAGACGAAAGAGCATACATGTTGAGAGAAAAGCGATTTTAGAATGAACACGTGCAACTTCGATGACTTAATCCAATCGCTACCTGCGTTGGTTTTGCATGTGCTCCTCAAGTGACGGTGCGATTTATTTATTTATTTACTAGTCATCCACCACGGCTTCTCCCGCGTACTAGTGAAACAGGGCCCCGCCCAGTTCTCTATTCCTGACGTCACGCTACCCCCTCCCTCGGCACACAGCCTCTGTCACGATTAGCGCTCCTACAAGCGAACTCTGATTCTTAGCACAATGAGAGAAGTCGTAAAATCAACCGGAATGTTCAAGCAAATTATAGAAAAAAAAAAAGATCCAAATCCGTTAAGTGGTCCATCCATTATCCAACACGCTATATCCTAGCTACAGGGTCACGTGGGTCTGCTGGAGCCAATCCCAGCCAACACAGGTAACAAACCCCGGGCAGGGCTCCAGCCCACTGCAGGGAGCACGCGCGCACACACACCAGGGACAATGTAGGATCCAATACACTTAACCTGCATGTCTTTGGACTGTGGGAGGAAATCCACGCAAACACGGGGAGAACATACAAACTCCACGGGAAGCGAACCCAGGTCTCCTAACTGCGAGGCAGCAGCGCTACCCACCGCGCCACCGTTATGTAGTTCTCGCGTGAAAAGCGGACAGACATACAAACGAGTCTAAAAAACTATACGCTTGGACCACGAAATTTTTAAAACCGTTTCTTAGCGAGCACCTATGGGCCAAGGGTACACTGTAAAAAATGTTAGCCCCTCTTTGTTATTTACACTTATGTATTTTCATTCATTGAACTCAGCACAATAAATTGGATAAATTTAATTTAATTTCAAGAGTTTAAGAATAGTTCAACTCGAAATTATTCTTTAATGTAACTTCAAGACAATTAACAATGACCGGGTAAGTGTAATTAACTTAAAATTGCAAGTTATAGATAACATAACCGAGTGAAACACTTCCTCTTTGTGAAAGCTGATAAATACAATTGAAGAAGGAAAATGTGCTGTACATTGACAAAATGATTTTGCATAAACATAATAATTTTCTTATCCGCATTGCTAGCTAAAGTTAATTTTAATATTTACGGGGTCTCTCGTTTGTCCCCTCACTGCGGTCCTCGGACGGGGTATGTTTCCGGAGGAGATGAATGTTAGTGACACACCATTACAAACCAAACCATTTTCATTCTTCTTTCCTTAAGTATTTTACACGTGTTCAGCAGCAGCGAGTACAGTGTCGATTTATTGAGATCTGGTAGTGGAATAATCCACGAACTACAATGACTGGCGTAAAAGAATCACGTTGCACAGCCTGTCATCTCTAAGTGCTTGTGTCATTACGCGCCAAATAAAAGATTCGGTATATGCGACAGGTTGAGAAAGGTGAGTGTACTTTAGTATACCAAAAGGCACAATTATCGACGTTTGTTATTTTTACTTTATTTAAAATATGAGTACTCGGTACAGAGTTTGAAAGTGTTTTCTAGTTTTTATTTCTAGTATAGTCAATGAATTTTTGTTGTATACTAAGTATCGTGCTTAGGTGTGGACCGCTTCGTCCATTTTGACTACTGCACGAAGTGTAAAGCGGCACCGCAATTGGGAACCGGAGCAAAGACTTTATTTTTGTTAATAACTGCATCGATTAACAGTCATAATTTTTATTACTGAGAGATTTTTCAGACGCCATATGAAGTGGGACTGTCAGTTTTGCAATTTTTCCTCTAGTAATGAAAAGAAAACCCTTCACCACTACTAAAACAATCACGGACATCACAGAAGGGGTTTTAACTGTATTTACAAAGACTGCTTAACTATCTTTCAGTCCCACGTGGAACTTAAAAATCATTTAAAAGAGCACAAGAAAGAGACGTCTATTTCACTAGTTGCTTAAATTCGCTGTGAACTATGCACATTTTCAGAGCCCAGCACCATCCAAAAATATTTTCTTCATTTGAAGACATTTGAGGAACAAAGAGATTGTTAATTGCCCATTTGGTGATTGCTATTTTAAATCTAGCATGGTTTCTACATTTACTGCTCATAGAAGTCGTTATCACCAGTCTTCCACTTTACAAAATTTCCGACCTGCACTTATTGTAAGTCACAGCTATCAGACGTCTACAAGTCACACCCAGTCAGACACTGTGGATTTAACGCCTATAGATCTGAGTGTGCCAGAGCCTGAACCTCAGCTGGAAAACGAGTCAGTTCGACGCCGAGTAGCATCTCTTTTGCTTCGAATGCAAGTAGTCTTGCATGTGTCACAGTCTGCAATTCAGGAAATAATAGATGAGCTGTTTGACATTGGAGAATTTGCTGGACAAATAACTAAAGTTTCAATTGAAAATATTTTAAAGGAACATGATTTTACATCTGAGAAATGTGTTGTTGATGCATTGGCAGATGCCCTGCAAAGTTCAAATCCATTTAATCTGCTTGCAAGGGAAGGACCTCTAGGCACAGAGCACAAAAGGCAATTATTTTACAAACAGAACTTCACAGTTATTGAGCCTGTTGAATACATTTTCAATGCATATGAAAGAACCCATACTTTTGTTTATATTCCTGTTATTAAATTATTAAGTGAACTTTTAATAAGAGATGAGGTACTGAAGATATTACAAGTAAATATTCCTGTCATACAATCTGGCCAGTATAAATCATTTCAAGATGGTGAATACTTCAAAGAAAACCAGCTTCTATCAGGTAAAGATATAAGTGTTTCTATTGGATTGTAGTACATTGATGATTTTGAGATCTGTAATCCTTTAGGTACAACAAAAAAAAAAAACACAAACTCTGTGGTGTTTACTGGGTTATAGCCAATTTACCTGTAAAATACAGATCATCATTATTATCAATGTACCTTGCTGTGCTGTGTAAGACTGAACATATCAAAGCCTATGAGTACGAGCCACTTTTAGAGCCACTGCTTAAAGACATTGAGCAGCTAGAAAGAGAAGGTGTGTTCATTGAGAAACTTGGTTCTTATGTTAAAGGGACAGTGTTATATGTGGCTGCTGACAACTTGGCTGCACACTCTCTAGGTGGATTCCAGGAGTCCTTTAATGTACAAAAGTTTTGCAGATTTTGTCTGGCAGATCGTGGAAACATACAGACCTGTGACGTCAGAAGTGGGACCTTTGCTCTAAGAACACCCGAAGTGTTTGATAAGGCTGTAAATGTGTTAAGCAAAATGGACTGTTGTGTGTTGATGGTGTAAAAAAAGACTGTCCTCTAAACAGGCTGGCATACTTTCATGTTTGTAAAGGCTTTCCACCTGATTTTCTACATGATGTACTGGAAGGAATTGTACCTGTAGAGCTGAGCCTATGTCTTTCAGATTTGATTTCTAAAAAATATTTAACATTGGATGAGCGTAATAGTAGAATACAATGCTTTCCTTTTAAATTTGCTGACAAACGAAATCATCCTCAGAGAATACCATCAACTTTTCAACAAAGTGGAACTATAGGTGGTAATGGACATGAAAATTGGACTCTTATAAGGTTCCTTCCGTTAATTATTGGCCACCTTATTCCAGAAGGTGATCAAACATGGGAAATCATTCTTGAGTTAAAAGACTTGGTGGAATTATTATCTACGCCCTCTTTTTCTTCAGAAACACTCTGTTATTTGCAATCTAAAATTTCTGATCATAGGCAGTCGCTTTTAGAGGTGTTCCCTAATTTCAAGTTGCGTCCCAAACATCACTTTGTGGAGCATTATCCTGAACTTACAAAGAAGTTTGGACCCCTAATCGACCTTTGGACAATTAGATTTGAGGCAAAACATTTTTTTTTTTTAAAAAAGGTAGTTCATGATGCCCGCAATTTCAAAAATATTTTGCTTACCCTGTCCACAAGACATCAACTTATGCTGGCATACTATCTTGAAATGCCAAACATTTTCAAGCCAGAGGTTGAGACTGGGAAGGTGTCTGCTGTGCACCTACACATTTTAGATGGTAATATCAGACAGCCCATTCTGAGTAGGTTTAGTGATGTTGACACTGTTGGGCTTACCTCCAATGCTAATGTAAATGGAACATGGCCTTCTAAAGGAATGATTCTTTCTGTTGGAAGCACAAGTGGACTTCCAGATTTTGCAGAAATACTGGAAATATGTATTGTGGCTGGCCAAATATCATTCTTTGTTGAAACTTTTTCAGCATGTTTCTTGGAGCATCTTAGGTGTTACCGACTTTTCAGAAAAAGCCCTGTGGAAACACTGGTCACCAAACCAGAGGACCTGAATGACCACGTCCCACTGGTGTCCTACCTTGTTGAGGGACAGCTGCTAGTCACTCCAAGAACATTCTTGTTACATTAAGGTAAGTGGTGTTTGTTAAAGTTCAGCCTGATACTTGAAAATATCGAAATGTTTTTATGTTTAAAAACATGTTTATAACTTTGAAGGATTGTGTGTTAAAACTTTAAATTAGGGTTTTATTTGTTCAACTGTTCAAGTTTTAAGTTTATAGTGGCACGATATAATTCATCAAAGAGTTGGCAAAATCTATAGGAATTATATGTGTCTGAGGGAGAGAGGCAGGTGACAGGCGGCCTGTATTGGAATATTTTTTTAATTTGATCATTTTTCTCCTTTTCAGCTAATAGTTTCTAATCAAAAATGCTTCTTCGTGTCATTGTGTCAGCAAATGAAATAAGACGCCTCTCCATTGAGAACACCCCCCATCAGTTGAGGAACTGTGTCAGCTATTGCGAAACAAGATTGGACTGAGAGGGAGCTTTATCTTACAATTTGAAGATCCAGAATTTGGAAACGAGTTGTGTAATTTGACAGATATCAAAGATCTTCCGACAGAGCGGGTGACTTTAAAGGTTTTGTTTACCCCTTCTGAATTAGTCTGCTCAGATTCAACTTTGGATACCGGCAGCCTGCCATCTTCCTGTAGTGGAGAGTCTTTAGATTGGCCTGATCCTTTTGAAATTCCACATTTCTCCCATGATGTTGAACTCCAGCTAAAGGAGGCAAATGATGCTTATGTTAAAGATGGATCTGTAATGGTGATTTCCAAGAGTGTTAAGAGTGAAATACTAGACAAACTAGCAGATTTAATGTCAAAGATTACTGCCTACCCAAGTAAAGATCAGTATGACAGTGTCGCTAAAGCTCTTATTGAAAGGCATCCTTGTCTCAAGGAGCCAGGATCTGGCAAAGGATGGCATTGCTGGGTGTACAGCCTAAAATTTAAGATGGGTAATTACCGCCAGAGTCTGAGTGCTGCTGGATGCCCAGAGGTTGTTGTAAACAAAAGGAAAAGAGCCGATTATAAAGGCAAGTGTGTCAAGAAATCCAAAAAGGGTGAAATACATTATTTGCCAGATCCACCTGAAGGACAAAGTGCAGAGGACACGGAGGAGAAGCGGAAACTCATTGTGACTGAAATGCAGAAAAAAGAACCTGATCTACAGGTTGTGGATGAACTGATGATCTCCACATTTTCACAGCGGAGGAAGGGAATAGTTGGTGGTGAACCACTAATTTCTGAAATCTTTAACAGATGGCCAGGACTGTTTACTGAAAGACAGGTAACTGGACACATACTAGACTTAATTGTAAATAAAGTCCTCAACATGTTTAAATATTATTTGAGGTTCAGGTGTGTTGCCACCTAAGTCATCTCACATTAAATTCTTTCTCTCTCCCCCCAGATAAGTGCAGAGTTCAAAAGGATCGTCACTACAGACCTTTTGCAGCCATTTCTTGAAGGATTAGATGGTCTGGTTCCAAGACTTCTTGAAGTGTATAAAGCAGCAGCAATGTCTGGCAGAAAGCTGTCACTCAAAAGTATTTTGCAGTGTCTTGAGAAAGATGTAAGTAGTAAAAGTGATCAGTGTATAGATACAATGTTATTATTTATTGTGCAGATTTGTAGTATTTTCTTTTGTCTGATTTTTCTGTTCCCCTCTTGTAGGACACAAACCAGAAGAGAAGAACTGCTGCACTGCTTGGTCTACCATACTACATATCTGAAGATCCATCAGGCATTATCAAGACGTGTGATGTATGAAAACAATTCTTTTAACTCTTTACTTCTTGAGTGATATAACCACAGTTTTAAGTCATTTTTTTAACAACCAGTATTTGCTCTGTTAAATACTGTGATGGTTGTGCATCCTGTAAAATACTTAGGAAATAGACTGTTTTTTTTCAGACCAGGGCAACTAGGGAGTTAGTGTTTGCATGTAGTCATGGGCAGGACCCAACTGCTAGTTTTCACCTGTCGTATACAGATAATGACAAACTAAGTGACACTTGCTATCAACTCAGTTATGGTCATTTTCTTAATTTCATGTGTCCTCACATCTATTCAGATTAGCCTTTTAGAATCATTTTACTTTTAAAAGCTAAAAACATAGGCAAGGGCACAGTTTCTAATTTTTTTTTCCTCTGTAGGCCCATGGCGAACAGCTGGATGTGATTATGAAGGGGATGCAAGTAGGACTCCTGATTGGCCATGAAGGTGTACTTCAGGATGCATTCCCACATGAGGTCTTCAATGTGGCAGTTGTGGTGGAGGAGACCATCATTTTACACAGCCTCCAAAATGTGCCAGAGAGCTTTGCCATGCTAATGGGCATCATCTATTGTTTTAATCTGGAATATCCACAAAAGATGAAATACACTTTTGAGTTTCTGCAGAGAGTGGTTATGCAGATTAAGCCAGATCAAGGCTCTGCACGGATACATGGCCTGAGAAATAAACTGCTGAGATACAGAGTGTAGACACTGATGTAAAAAAAAAATCATAATTCCTTTCAGAGTCAAACACTATGAATATGTTGGAACTTTAATTTATATTCTTCTTTTATTAAATTTTAAGAGAGAGAAATTTGCTTGGATTTCTTTGTTTATCTTTCTTGTTACAAGCATGTGAAGATTGTGATGGAAATTTGTTGCCAAGCTGTGTATTCATGATCATATCATATTGTTCAAATAACAATTTGTAGTCAATTTTAATTTAATATTTCTTTATCTTTTTTGACTGAAGGTTAACTCAGGGTTTCATTTACTTTGCTGTAAGACATTATTTCACACATTGATGACACATTTGCCACATGCATGCCTCATAGATATAGCTCTTCCTTTCAACACACAAGCACATTCATGTTTAGAAAGCATTTCATATATTGTATTTTTGTTTTATTATTGTGTTTAACCTGTGGTAACAGATGGTCACTTGCATTGTTGGACTGATTTTGGTATAGTTGAAAAGTACACTGTTATCAGTGTTTTCAGTTTCAGTATTCTTTGTATTAGATGGGCCGAGCCAAGTGCTGATTTGAGTGGGAGACAATTTAGATGTTAGCTTTTTATTTTGGATGTTGGGTTCAAATTTAAACAACAATAATGCAAGTGACTATGGCAAAGGAAGCTCAAGTTTAGACTTTAATGCTGTTGTCTGAGTACTGACACTGAGAAAATTCATATCATTACTGTATTACAGAGTAATTGAAGTTGCTTCGTACATGTTATTTCTGAAATTTGTTTTAGTTAATGTTTTTAGAAATGTCATGAGAGAATATTTGAATGACAGTTGAATTTATGTGAAATTTCAGGAAACAAGGTAATTTTGTTTAATGGGTAGAATTAAAACGATTTTTTGACTTTAAGCAACACATTTCAGAGCAGCAAATAAACTTTGAGTCATAGTTTAAAACAAAGAATTGTGTTTGTTGTGATTATTACAATCCATGAGTTTAACCATTAAATATGGATTAGTCATATGGACTTGAAAAAATAAATAATGTCAAGCCGAGATTGTTCTTTTAACCTAAATCAGTAAGTGGAAACAGTAATGAAGGACAAGTGGAAACGAGTATATGACATTCAATAATGTGTTTTTTCAACAAAGATTGCAATGTTGAAAAGATGAATCTTTTGCATTCATTAACTTGCAACACTTCTATCTGTAATTTGAAACAACGAACAAGGCTAGGTTGTTTCAAGTGTTCTACCTGAAAATGATTAGTGGACATAATGAATATACATATATTTACTGGACTTAAAATTTCAAGGCAGCAGGGAAACTTGAGTTTTTAAGTTAAAATAGCCTATATTTTTTTACAGTGTAACCTACATTACAAATTTCAAGTCCCATGTCCTCATGGTTCGAGAGATTTCGTGATGAGTGAGTCAGTGGTATTTGGCTTATAGATTTATTTATTTTCTCTCAAGTGCACACGTTAAAGATGTACACGTTAGGTTAAATTTCCACATTAAACGGTCTCGGTGTCAATGTAGGGATGTGAGTGTCCCCTGTGCACAGCAGAGCGCCCCCCCCCCCCATCCTTCTCCCAAACCCACCCACCTCCACCGTACAGCCGCTGCTGTCCAAATAGACTCCCTCTCCCCTGAAAACTCAAATGAAGAAACGGATCATAAAATGTCCGAGGAGGACGTCGGGTGACAAACGGTTAATCCAGTTGATAACGGAGAAGGGCGTGAAGCTCCGAATGGACCAGACGCCCAGTGACTCAAAACGGGATGGGCTTGGGGCTGAGAAATAACGGATAACTAAGGCGTCTTCTAATGTGACTGACTTACTGAAAAAAGGACAGAAAAAGAGAAGTTAAGGAGAGTTTATGGTAGGACAGCCCTGTTGCCTTCTTTTTGTTCCCCTTTTTTCCTAAACCCTACCGCACCCAAATAAAACATCAGGTCAGATCACTTGCAGAAACTCTCCGATGATTTTGCAATAAGAGGGTCAATTGCTAAGGAGGGGAATGAGGCAGAGGAGAGGAGTCAGGGGGTGAACTTTGAGAATTGTCTGCAACTCGACAGCAGCAAAAACAGGGAATTGGCGTATTTCATGTTACCAAGAACACTCAAGGTCCGGTTACTAATCAGGGAGTGCAGGTGGGACATTGCTACAGGTACTTGGGAGTCCACGTTAATGTCAGGATGGAATGAGTTATAATACAGAGGAACTATATATGCACTCTTAAAACTCCTGGTACTTTAATGGCACTTTATGGCTCGTTACTGGGTTGTGTGGTTCCTCGCAGACCCGTTGCTTGACAAAGCACCATTTCATTATGGGAAGGGTTCCACCTGCATTTCTCTTCATTTCAGGAGAAGCCCACCAAATCAAAAAGCAAATCAAGAAGGCAAATCTCAGTTATGTGATGCCTTCCTGTAGTAGAGGAGACAAAAAAGACAAAATGATGGCCATTATGAACGATGCTGCTCATCCTCTCTATTGCACACCAGCACTCGGTGCTTTTACAGGACATCCATCCATCCATCCATCCATCCATTATCCATCCCGCTATAGCCTAACTACAAGGTCACGGGGGTGTGCTGGAGCCAATCCCAGCTAACACAGGGCGCAAGGCAGGAAACAAACCCCAGGCAGGGCGCCAGCCCACCGCGGCTTTTACAGTACATGCACACGCATAATCGATGAAGGTGAGTAACCCAATTAATAATCCGCCTTTATGCGCAAATGATCTTCTGGCAAAATGTCCAAACTGTGCTGGAAAAAAAAAGAGTTAAACGTCACCGTCTGCCAAACTGGTGACTTGGCCGGCAGGGCACTTTCTGAGCACTGGCGGTCTACGCAAGCGCCATCTCGTGGTCAGGTTGCATAACTGCAACCCCACGTAGAGATTCCTAGCTTTATTTTTTTTAGAAAAAAATTATCCGGACAGGACCGGAACACCGAGACACGTTTACACCGAACGCCTCAGCGGCGCCTGCTCTGTCTGCACGATGCGCAGCACAATCTGCGGCCCAGAAACGGCTCTGGACGACGCAACATTGTTTACACAATACAGCCCATATTCTTTTATATTATTTTCGTATAGGATGTTCGGTCTTAATGTCCCAAGTGTGTGTTAGGTGTGGGTGTGTGTGTGTGTGGGCTGGCGCCCTGCCCGGGGTTTGTTCCTGCCTTGCGCCCTGTGCTGGCTGGGATTGGCTCTAGCAGACCCCCGTGACCCTGTAGTTAGGATATAGCGGGTTGGATAAGAGATGGATGGATGTTCGGTCTTAACGTTTGACGAGCTACACAGTACAACAATAACAAGAACAACTAAACCGATGGAGATGATGCCAATAATATTAATCCTCAAACTGTAGCATAGAAGACACAGGCATGGCGAGATAAAATTAAACGAGAAAAACGGCAACAGGACTGTAGCTCTTGAGCGAATTGTTAAAAGCTGATTTAAACCAAACTATGATCGTCTCCCAAATGGAAATCCATTCAAACCCGTGCTAAAACTTAGCAAATATTGTCCTGTGCTGCTCACCGCCATTTGTGAAATTCGCTCTGGACGCGCTAAAGCAGTTGTCCGTTTATTTTGGCTCGGTATATTGCCTTATTTGCATACGGTGAGTAGGAACTGTGGATACATATTCCTGTTTAAAAATAATAATCATATTCTCAGTTTCTCTGAATGTTGATATTATGCTACGTTTTCAATTAATATTTTTAATTTAAACAACTAGGCGGCTCCGCCCCCTGCTCGTTTCCTTCACCCAACCCCAGGTTTGGTTTACCGGATATACAATTTAAAGAGATTGTTATTTTAATGGGAATTGTTCCATATGCATTATTTTCACTTTTACTTTAAAACTTTTATAAAAACAATACTTGTCCTTTATTTCCGGCCCCGGGCGTTGTCAAATCTCTTTCTCGCAGGACTTATAACGCCGCTCGCGTTGTGAAGTGGGGGCGGCTGAACGCGCGCTAAGGAGAAGCAGTGGGATCATCTGGCTGGCTTTCTGCTGCAGGCAGGTTGCGTGTCTAGCTAGTCGCTTGTCGTTGTTTTAAGAGCTGGGAGCAAGTTAAAGTGTCTCTCGCGGGACTTCAAATTGTCTTCCGAGACGATCACGTCTCCTCTCCCTAGTCTCTCTCCTAAAGATTTTTTTTATGATTTTTTTTTTATAATAGAGAGATATGTATATGTTACGGTAATGTCTTAATAAAAAAAATATTATTATACTTAATATCTTAATATATCCATCCATCCATTATCTAACCCGCTATAACCTAACTACAGGGTCACGGGGGTCTGCTGGAGCCAATCCCAGGCAGCACAAGGTGCAAGGCAGGGAACAAACCCCGGGCAGGGTGCCAGCCCACCGCAGGACACACCCACACACCAAGCACACACTAGGGCCAATTTGGAATCGCCAATGCACCTAACCTGCATGTCTTTGGACTGTGGGAGGAAACCGGAGCGCCCGGATGAAACCCACGCAGACACGGGGAGAACATGCAAACTCCACGCAGGGAGGACCCGGGAAGCGAACGCAGGTCCCCAGGTCTCCCAAATGCGAGGCAGCAGCGCTACCCACTGCGCCACCATGCCGCCCATATATATCCATATTACTAACCGAGAATGCTAAACCGGATGGACGCAGGGACATCCGGCCATGGGCCGTAGCCGCAAAAAGACGTACTGCGCAGGCGCCCCAAGAAATGAGAGGCCGTGAGAGGATAACTCCAAAATAGCGCGTCATAAATAATGGACATGCAACAACGCGGCACTCAAACGCCACAAGCAAAACATGCCCGTCGCGGACATCAACGCCAGACACCTGCTAAACGCTTACGCCAGTTGGCTGACAACGCCTTCAATAATGAGTGCACTATTGAGGAAAATTCATTGGGATTAATGAATGTCATTTGCAATCATTGTCATTCACTTAACGTCCCAGAAGAAACAACTGGCAATACAAATAATGAATTTACACGTTGTTGTCAAAAGGGGCAGATTAGACTGCCTCCTTTACATTCATATTCTGAATATCTACAGAAGCTTCTAACTAACGATGTGCCTGAAAGTAAAAACTTTATGAACTGCATTAGATCCTACAATAGTTCATTTGCTTTTGCATCTACCGGTGTACATATCAGGCCACCAAAAGGCAATGGCCCATACTGCTTTCGCATATGTGGTTAACACAACGCACTATATTATGTCCAAAAAATATTAATGTTAATCACATTAATAACCAGGGGCCTCATGTATAAACAGTGCGTACGCACAGGAATGTTGCGTACGAACCTCTCCACGCTCAAATCGCGATGTATAAAACCTAAACTTGGCATAAAGCCACGCACATTTCCATGGTACCTCATACCTTGGCGTACGCAATTTCTCCGCTTGCTTTTGCAGACTGGCGGCACCCACTGTCAAAGCAGTGCTACTGTTCCTGTGTGGTTACTCTTTCTTAGATCGACATCCACGGCGGCGGCTTTATCAAATACACTGAAATTAACCGCATATCGTTCATAAATTTAATGCATCTGATTGTAATTAACCTGTAACAATATAATGGTCCACAGAATGGTCAAACTACTGTTCCTGTGTGCTCATCCTTTCTTTCTTAGCTCCACATTCCTGACGCGGCTTTATAAATACACTGAAATTAACTGCATATTGTTTATTAGTGTACTGCATCTGATTGTAATTAACCTGTAGCAATATAATGGGCCAGGGAATAGCCATAGTATTCCAAATACCATAACTGCTTTAGCGTTTTTACGCTCACTGCATCTTCTTCTTCTTTCAGCTGCTCCTGTTAAGGGTTGCCACTGCGGATCATCTTTTTCCATATTACTCTCACTGTACCACTCGGAGTATTTATATCACTGTATCTGAGTGTGAATCACAGCAGCAGATGATCGGAAAGAGAATTATCGGTATACAGTTTCAAGTACACACTACCTCAACCACGGCAAAAAGCGTCAAAGCCTTTCCTGTACGGACCTCGCATTTCAGAAACAGTTTCATCCCAAGAACTCTAAACGCACTCAATCAGTCCATCAAGTGCTCCTTGTAGAACTGTGTATACTTATAAGTACAATCACCTCACTGTAAACTTGCACTACAGTTATAATATTGCACAACCTGCGCTACTTTATAAAGCGCGTATGATGACGATATCATTTTTAAGATAAAATGCAGCAAAATATGTTGCTTATAGTATACAGATAAAACTTTAACTTCATTTAAATAATCTGTATTGTTAATAATTAAACATGTGAGGACACGGTGCCGCAGCGCTAGCTAGTTCACGGATAGCTCCTGCCTTGCGCTGTATTCTTGCTGGTGCTGACGCGACACTGGAAGGATAGACGGATAGAATAATTAAACATGTACTACGAAGATATTTCAATGTTCCTTAAAAGTTTTGAAGAATCGGCGTTCTAAGCTTACAAATGGCTTAACGTCTATTACAGAGCTGATTGTGTGGCGATTGGAGAAAGAAAAGTATGGACAGGAATTGGAGGTTAGTACGTTTGAAAGAGACAGTACTTCTGTAATAAATTATTTCATCGAAGGTCGCACATGGCGCAGCAAGCCTCTTGCGTGAGATATGAACAATCACTGCGCCACCGTGTTCCCATGTTTAATAACATGCTTTCATTCATATCATCATGAAAATGATATCACGTATACATCTCAGTATTTTAATTATTCAGAGAGCTGTAATATCTCGAATGTAATGGATTATGTGTCCTGTCGGAGAAAGAGAAAGAACAGAAGCATGTAGTGATTCACACACATAGAGCACATAGAAGACAAACACAGAACAAAGCATTTAACATGCTACTTGAGAAACTAGTAAATTAAACGATTTTAAGATGAAGTTTATGATGTTCTACTTTAATGGCAAAATAAACTACGTGATTAAAGTGGAAATTTCGAGATTAAAGTTGACATTTCGTGCTTTTTTTCCCACTGTGTGTCTATGTTTTTTGTTTGTACCCTAATAAGCTTTCATATGACACTCAGACGGTGGGCTACCACTCGCCTTTTCACAGCGACTTTGATATGTGATTTCTTTTTTATTTTGGGCACTGTGCGACTTTGTGAAGTTGATCTTTCGAGTTTTTCCGACACTCTGTCACTCGATCAACTTTCTTTTGTTGATTATACCACTGTTTAAACCAACAAATAGTACGTTTTTCCTTTGCCTCCACTTGGTATTCGCTGAAATTCTTATATTTTCCCCTGTGCTTTTCCCATTGTCTTTTCACAGAAGGCTATTTATATTGATTTGCATATTCAAAGAGGCGTAATTCTGGGAGGAGTTGGGGCGGGACAGAAGGCGCGTGCCCGTGCGTTACTTTTCACGCGGATCGGGATTTATGTAGTGGAAGAACGTGAAAGTATGCGTGCGCACAGATTCCTGCATCTGGATTTTTCTGTGCGTACGCACAATCCCGCTTTTGTGCTTACGCCATGTTATAGTGTGAGTTCTACGCACAGCGTTATACATGAGGCCCCTGGGGCCTCATGTATAAACGGTGCGTACGCACAGAAATGTTGCGTACGAACCTTTCCACGATCAAATCGCAATGTATAAAACCTAAACTTGGCGTAAAGCCACGCACATTTCCACGGTAACTCATTCCTTGGCGTACGCAATTTATCCGCCCGGTTTTGCAGACTGGCGGCACCCAGTGTCAAAGCAGTGCTACTGTTCCTGTGTGATCACCCTTTCTTTCTTAGACCCACATTCCTGGCGCGGCTTTATAAATACACTGAAATTAACTGCATATTGTTTATTAGTATAATGCATCTGATTGTAATTAACCTGTAGCAATATAATGGTCCAGGGAATAGCCATAGTATTCCAAATACCATAACTGCTTTAGCGTTGTAACTCTCACTGCATCTTCTTTCAGCTGCTCCCGTTAAGGGTTGCCACAGCAGATCATCTTTTTCCACATTACTCTCACTGCACCACTCAGAGTATTTATATTACTGTATCTGAGTGGGAAATCGCAGCAGCAGCTGATTGGAAAGAGAATTATCGGTACACAGCATGAAGCAGATGCTGCCTGAGCCACAGCAAACGCTTTAGTCCCTGTACGGACTTCACGGTTTAGAAACAGTTTAATCCCAAGAACTCTAAACACTAAATCAGTCCATCAACTGCTCCTTATATAATTGTTTACTTATAAGTACAATCACCTCACTGTAAACTTGCACTACAGTTATAATATTGCACAACCTACGCCACTTTATAAAGCGCGTATTTACATGTGATGACGGTATTCATTTCTAAGACGAAATGCAGCAAAACATGTTGATTATATTATACAGATAAAACTTTAACTTCATTTAAAAAATCTGTATTGTTAATAATTAAACATGTGAGGACACGGTGCCACAGCACTAGCTAGTTCAGTAATTGTTCCTGACTTGCGCTGTATTCTTGCTGGTGCTGACGCGACACTGGAAAGATAGACGGATATAATAATTAAACATGTACTACTAAGATATTTCAATGTTCCTTAAAAGTTTTGAAGAATCGAAGTTCTAAGCTTACAGATGGCTTCATGTCTATTACATAGCTTATTGTGTGGCGATTGAGTTTTTGGAGAAAGAAAAGTAAGGACAGGAATTGGAGGTTAGTACGTTTGAAAGAGACAGTACTGCTGTGATAAATTATTTCATTGAAGGTCGCGCATGGCGCTGCAAGCCTCTTGCGTGAGACATGAACAAGCACTGCGCCACCGTGTTCCCATGTTTAATAACATGCTTTCATTCCTATCATCATGAAAAAGATATCACGTATACATCTCAGTATTTTAATAATTCAGAGAGCTGTAATATCACGAATATAATGGATTATGTGTCCTGTCGGAGAAAGAGAAAGCCCGTTTAAAAAGCAGGTAGTGATTCATACACACAGAGCACATAGAAGATCAAATACAGAACAAAGCATTTAACATGCCACTTTAGTTACAATGGGATTTGAGAAACTAGTAAATTAAACGATTTTAAGATGAAGTTTATGATGTTCTACTTTAATGGCAAAATAAACTACGTGATTAAAGTGGAAATTTCGAGATTAAAGTTGACATTTCGTGCTTTTTTCCCCACTGTGTGCCTTTTTTTGTCTGTACCCTAATAAGCTTTCATATGACACTCAGACGGTGGGCTACGACTCGCTTTTCACGGCGACTTTGATATGTGATTCTTTTTTATTTCGGGCACTGTGCGACTTTGTGAAGTTGAGCCTTCGAGTTTCTCCGACACTCTGTCACTCGATCAGCTTCCTTTTGTGATTATACCACTGTTTAAACCAACAAATAGTATGTTTTTCCTTTGCCTCCACTTGGTATTCGCTGAAATTCTTATATTTTCTCCCGTGCTTTTCCCATTGTCTTTTCACAGAAGGCTGTTTATATTGATTTTGCATATTCAAAGAGGCGTAATTCTGGGAGGAGTTGGGGGCGGGACAGAAGGCGCGTGCACGTGCGTTACTTTTCACGCAAATCGAGATTTATGTAGTAGAAGAACGTGAAAGTATGCGTGCGCACAGATTCCTGCATCTGGATTTTTCTGTGCGTACGCACAATCCCGCTTTTGTGCTTACGCCATGTTATAGTGTGAGTTCTACGCACGGCGTTATACATGAGGCCCCTGGAGCGCAGCCTGCTAGTCTTCAAAGCAGGGGGCGGGGTTTTGATACGTCAGGTGGGTGGCTGTTCTACCAGTCATTGGAGTTCTGCAGTCTCCTGATTGCATATGTATGAGGTTGATTAGCATGCCCTAGACATGGATGTTTCAGGGCGGTGTTCAACGTGCGTTTCCTTATGCATTTTTACAAGGTGTTTTTTATTTATAAGCAGTAAATTATGTGCTTACATCAAGTTTTATAAATCTGTTTTTTTTGTACCTTTTTTCTGTTCATATTTTAACGCTTGAATCCACACAGTTTTATTAATGAAGCTCCTGGAGGCTAATGCACCTTGCCACTTACCAACCTGAGATATTTTACCCTTACAACAATGTGCTCCCTATCAGGGCCTCCCCCTCAAATTGGCAAACACTGAGTGTCCTCGGGTGTCCCTGACAAAGCCCAGAATTCAGCCCCACAGAACGTGAAGATGGCAGATTACAGATGTTTCCCATCCATTCTAATAGAACTGCAACTAAATTTAAAGTGACCCTTTAAGAAAACCTGTGACCTCAAAATGGGGGGCGATGATTGACAACGCTGGAGGGGCTTCAGGACAAGGCTCTGTTTGCTCCTGAGTGGCCCAGCCAAAGCCCAGACTTAAAACCTGAAGATGGCAGTTTACAGATGCTTCCCATTCAACATAATGAAGCCTGAGAGGATATAATGGGGTAAACTGTCCAAATCCAGGTGTGCAAAGCTTGCAGAGACTAACTTAAGAAGACTCAAAAGGTATAATTACTCCGAAAGGGGCTTCTACAAAGTGCTGAATGAGGGGTCTGAGTACTTCTAGGAATGAGAGATTTCAGCGTTTTGATTTTTAATAAATTTTCAAGCTGAAAAAACAAGTTGTCACTTTATCATTATGGGTTGTGGATTGCAAACTGGTGGGCAAAAAATGTCAAATGCCTCCATTTGAAAAACAGTGTGTAGAAAATAAAAGGGTCTCGGTACATTCTGGATCCACTATGGTGCTCCATTTAGCATGGACTGGGTGAACAAGCAGAAAAAATTAAACTGGATTTCTAATTGTGAATAAACCCCCAGCAATTTCTACCCACCTTAATAACAGAAAGCTGCGTTTTAAAATGAAGATTATGGCGCTGGAGTAATGAAGGCTCGCCATGTTTCTGTCAGCCTCAGAGAAGAGTGACCTGCTCATTCACACAATTAATGATGAAATTTGCTTTTATTTCATATTTGTGATTTTAAAATAACAGAAAATCAAATCATCCATAAAACTGTGGGATGTTGATTCATTTCTTCTGTCTTCTGGAATCAGCAGGCCTCATATTTGGCAATCAAGACAGGTTCACGTCTGGAAATAAATCAAAAATCAGAAGAAATGGATTACTTATTGCCATGCTGAATACACTGGCAATTAATGGTATATCTGTCAAATGATAAACTGGCCAAGTCCATCCATCCATCCATCCATCCATCCATCCATCCATCCATCCATCCATCCATCCATTTCCATTCTCTTTTTCGCCTGTACATGCCACACTGATGCAGAGCCTCTTCTGGTACCCAAGTGCTCAAGGCAGGCCCGACTCGCTTGGCACCTCCACATGCAGCCCACCTCACTTTAGACTGCCCACATTTGTTAGCATCTTCCTGGACGTGCATGCCCTATGCCAAACCGCTGCCATGGCAAGAATCTAAGCACCCATCTGCCCGATCCTGGCATCACTAAACCATGCTCTGAATATGGGCCTGTTTGAAACCAGGAGGGCACACAGTTATCTGCAGTACTGGACAGAAGAGGAGCTATAAGATGCCTAGGAGGAGAATTCATTAAATTCAAAATCGCATGCAGATACTGGGTCACCTTCAGTAGCGGGGCAACTTGGTGTTCTTTGCAGACAGGCAGAGAGAGAGGACTGTCAGGAATGGGACACCTGCTGGCTGCTAAATGGCAGTAGAGGGCACCCTGCGAGATGCCCGTGGCTCCTGACTGGCAGCTCATTGTATTGGGCTGGTGATCTGTGCTTAAACCTGCCATTTAAGCCCCTTTGGCATTATGCTTACTCCCAGATAAACAAACCAACCAGTGTAACTGGAGCCCATGATGTCCTTTCACTGCCCCCTGCCCACTCAGCTGTCACTTACTGGTTTTGGCTGCACAGCATGCATTCATTTCCGTAGGTGACGCCGTCGGTCCCGCAGACTGGTGTGTAGTCCAATGTACAAGCGGGCAGAGAGTACTGGCGCAGTTAGGCTGGGGGGGAGAAATGAGCAGAGTGAGCCCTGAGGACCCACAGGGACCCTAAGCAGAGCGGCACTCACAGTTGAGGCTTACCTTTTGTGGGTTTGGAGCCCCTTTGGAGGTCGCTGAGGGAACAGAAGACATGTTATGTTAGTTAGCTCTTTGAGACATGGTAGGAAATGAGTAATAAAATCATCAGAAATACAAATGACTTGGCTTGTTTGTAAACCCTGAGTGCGAGGGATGGAGGAACGGAATCAGCCACTTTATGGCCCACTGATGGCGAGTGACCCTATGGAGGACCATCGTCGTCGTCTTCCTCAGAGGCTGCTTCCATCACGCCACTCAGATCTTTATAGGTGGCAAGCACTTCCAACGGCTTTGTCTCTCTTGTCAACTCCTACTTGTCACCCCACCTCACCCGTACACCACAGTGTCCTCTGCCAGGGCTGGGGTCCACATTTAGAGCCTGCTGGTGGCCCAGCATCAGAGCAAATGGACTTTTGCAGCTGGAGGACGTGTACAAGGCACCTGCTGTGTCAGACCTGTGAGGGACACGAGTATAAGAGGGGACGGGGGATCCCTGGAGAAGTCAACAGGGCCATCTTAACAGCATTATAGGACCCCCGGGGCAAAGCAGAACACTGGACACCCCCCCACCTACACAACCACTCAGCAAGTCACAACATACAGAGATTAGCATGGGGCCCCCAGACAATTGCCCAGCGTGCCCATGCATTAAGATGGCCCTGCCTGCTGAGGGGGGGCAGAGGAGGGCCACACATAATAGTCAGGACAAGGCAGAGACAATGGTGGCCTGTCCTGAATTACAATCTTCACCCCACTCGGTAGTACAGCAGACTGTCAAAAAGTAAATGATTGATTGACAGCTTTAAACACCACCCCCTAAAATTATGAACTTTAAGCCCCACCCACAAGTTATGAAATATGACAATGTGACATTTAAGCCACACCCCTAAATTATGAAAACTTAAAATTGTGAATGATGAAACTTATGCCACTCGTGACTTTATTTTAAAAGCTAATAATATTAAGAAAATGTAAAAATGATAGGAGCCTCGTTAAAATATCAAAATTGTTCCCTTTTCTTACTTGTCATTCACAGCCAAGCAAGTGTCATGAGTGAAAGAGATTGGGGCAGTTTAGTGATCCTGCACCTCGCAGGCAGACTTCATGCACCAGCAAGAAAACAGAAAGTGAACCCGTGCCAGGTCAGCGTCCAGCTTGAAATGTTTCTGCGCAACAACCAGCTGGCGACAGACTGAATGATGGCTCCGGAGCCAATCAACTAAAAGGACCACCGTGGGAGGGCAGAGGGACACACAAACCCCTGACCCCATAGGCTGTGATGGGAGACAAGGGGCCCCACCTCCTGGGTGTGGCAATCGGTAAGGCAGTGTGATAAGGGGTGTGGTTTACGATGACTCTCTCTCGCCCCAAAAGGAACGGCTTAAAGGTCAAAAATCATAATTTCAAAAGTCATAATTTGGGGGCGGGGGCTTCAGTCAAATAACTATAGCTGGAATGTTATGGTAAGGAGATTGAGCTAATTATCCATCCATCCATTATCCAACCTGCTATATCCTAACTACAGGGTCACGGGGGGTCTGCTGGAGCCAATCCAAGCCCCACCACAGGGCACACCTACACACCAAGGACAATTTTAGGATCGCCAATGCACCTAACCTGCATGTCTTTGGACTGTGGGGAGGAAACCCACGCAGACACGGGGAGAACATGCAAACTCCATGCAGGGAGGACCTGGGAAGGCGAAACCAGTTGGGTCTCCTTACTGCGAGGCAGCAGCACTACCCACTGCGCCACCATGTCGGCCTTGAGCTAATTATTTCTGTGATTTTATTTTATAGCAGTGAAATCAATTGGAAAGCAAGGACTGGTATTATTCACCGTCAAATTAGAAAACAACACTGCTCCATTTTGATGTTTGTAATAATAATAATAATAATAATAATAATAATAATAATACTGCGGTGCTGCGGTGGGTTGGCACCCTGCCCAGGATTGGTTCCCTGCCTTGTGCCCTGTGTTGGCTGGGATTGGCTCCAGCAGAACCCCGTGACCCTGTGTTCGGATTCAGCGGATTGGAAAATGGATGGATGGATGGATACTGCGGTGGGTTGGCACCCTTCCCGGGATTGGTTCCTTCCTTGTGCCCTGTGTTGGCTGGGATTGGCTCTGGCAGACCCCCGTGACCCTGTGTTCGGATTCAGCGGATTGGAAAATGGATGGATGGATGGATAATAATAATAATAATGGGCGGCACGGTGGTGCAGAGGGTAGCGTTGCTGCCTGGCAGTTAGGATTCCTGGGTTCACTTCCCGGGTCTGCATGGGTTTCCTCCCACAGCCCAAAGACATGCAGGTTAGGTGCATTGGCGATCCTAAATTGTTCCTAGTGTGTCCTTGGTGTGGTGCGGTGGGCTGTCGCCCTGCCTGGGCATTTATTCCTGCCTTGCGCTCTGTGTTGGCTGGAATTGGTTCCAGCAGAACCCCGTGACCCATAGCATGTAGTGTGTTGGATAATGGATGGATGGATAATAATAATTATAATAATAGGTTGGCACGGTGGCGCAGTGATAGCGCAGCTGCCTGACAGTAAGGAGACTCGCCTCATCCAGGTGCGCGATTTCCTCGCACAGTCCAAAGACTTGCAGGTTAGGTGAACAGGCGATGCTAAATTGGCCCGTGTGTGTTTGGTGTGTTTGGTGTGTGTGTGTGTGTTCACCCTGAGATGGACTGGCGCCCTGTGCAGAGGCTTGTTCCTGCCTTGCGCCGTATGCTTACTGGGATAGGCTCCAGCAGATCCCCAGAAACCTGTTCAGTAAGTGCGTTAGAAAATGACTAATTATTATTATTATTATTATTATTACAGAGAGAGGAAGAGAGAGAGAGAGATATATTGAATATTTACAATCATTTTAAGAAATTTACACTTGTTAAAGGCACTAGTTTAAAACGCCGTATATAAATTTGTCGCTATACATTTGTGCCACTCTTGAATGAGCGGGCGCCTTCTGTATTACAGTTCATGAACTCACCTGCGAGGCACAAAAAGGCGACAGCCAGCAGTAGGACGCTCGCCGCAGACTTCATGGTCGTCGGTGTGTTGGTCTCAGTCGAGGTGATGAGGCACTGCGCTCGGCTGCTGTATTTATGCGCGCTGCAGCCGGACTCGCGTATTGAACGTCTTGAGCAACAGCGCAGGTTTACTTTTCCCATCAACACTAAAACAAACATCTTTCAGATTACTGAGATAAGACAGACACAGTCAGTTCTGCCTCAATCAATCCTCCTTTGACCCAGAGTGTCCGATCAGACGGCAGCAGAGGGATGCGAGTGGGTGGACTCTGCAGTGGACTGGCACCCCAATCAGGGCTGGATCCTGCAAAATGAACTGCACCCCTAAACTGCATTAAGTTCAAGTGTCTCATTCTTCACAAAGTACAATGGAATTGTTACTTGTGTAATAATTATTACTTCTGCTCGGGGACGTAATCTTTGATTTTACTGTGGAAACATTTAAGAAAGTTTAATCAAAGAGTCAATTACCACATTTTTACTTGCCAGGAAGACTGGGACCAACTGTTTAAATCCAAGTGTGCCAAGCTTGTAGAGACTTCCCCATCATGTAACTATTACATCTGAACTAGTGTGGTGCTGTGGTCTAACCCGTCTTATGGCTGCACTCGGGTCCTAATCTGGATCCTGACTTGGTTTGTCGTGCGGTGGGTACGGCAATGTGACGAACCAGCGCCTGCCGCTAACCTCTCTCTCTCTCTAACTATTACCATCCCTGCAGTGAAGCTCGGTGGTGTCAGCATCATGTTATGGTGGTGCTGGGAGCACAGAGACGGGTCAGAAGTGAGGGGAGGATGAATGCAGCCAAATAAATTCAAGTCCTTGAAGAAAACCTGCCCCAGAGTGCATGCCCCTTCAGACAGGGGTGACACTTTAATGGTCTATTTTTTTTTTTTGTTCTTTATTTCACCTTATATAATTTCTTGTATTAGGAATTTGTTCGTTTTCGCATACATCTTGGGGTCAGAGTGCAGGGTCAGCCATTGTACAGCACCCCTGGAGCAATTGAAGATTAAGGGCCCAGCAGAGTAGGATTTCTTTTTGGCTTTGACGGGGATTCGAACCAGCAACCTTCGGGATACCAGCGCAAATCCTTAGCCTCAGAGCCACCACTCCACCCTTATCGATATAGCAAACAGCCAAGAGTGGCTTCAAGACAAGTCTCTGAGTGGCCTTGAGTGGCCCAGCCAATCCTCATACAGCAGAACATGTGTGGAGACCCCCAGTGATGACAGTTCACAGACATCTCCCATACAATCTAATGGAGCTTGAGCGGATCTGCCAGGAAGAATGAGATCAGCTGCCCAAATCTGGGTATGCCAGGCTTGTAGAGACTTACCCAAGAACAGGGAAAGGTAGAATTGCTGCCAAAGGGTCTTCTACAAAGTATTGAATTAATTGCTCTAATCCTGCAATGAAGGAGAGATTTCATCCATCCATCCGTCCATCCATCCATTTTCCAACCTGCTGAATCCGAACACAGGGTCACGGGGGTCTGCTGGAGCCAATCCCAGCCAACACAGGGCACAAGGCAGGAACCAATCCCGGGCAGGGTGCCAACCCACTGCAGGACAGGAGAGATTTCAGTTTTTGATTTTTAATAAATTTGCAAACCTTTCTGACAACCTGACTTCACTTTGCCAATGCGGGTTATTGAGTGCAGACTGATGGGCACAAAATGGAAAACTCCACCAATTAAAATCGACAACAAAATAAAGAGTGCAGAAGGGGGTCTTTATACTCTCCACTTACTGTGTATTAGCTTTGATTCTTTGGAGATATGCCCCCCCCAACAAACCCCGCCATTGGTTTATTTTCTCCGTCGATGCTACTGAAGTTTTGTGTTCCTCTTTTCAGTTGTCACCTCTCCGTACTCCTGCCATTATTATTATTATTATTATTTGGCCGATGTCTTTATCAAAGGCGACTTACAACATTTGAGATGCCATGGGTTCCATTTCTTGTATTTTTCCAATCAAAGCGCAGGCAGGTGAAGGGGACTTGTAGTGTCAGTAATGGTATAATGATAATAATGATACTTTGCATTTATATAGCGCTTTTCTCACTACTCAAAGCGCTCAGCAATTGCAGGTTAAGGGCCTTCCTTGCTCAAGGGCCCAACAGAGCAGAGTCCCTATTGGCATTTACGGGTATCAAACCGGCGACCTTCCGATTGCCAATTGCTAGATCCCTAACCTCAGAGCCAACACTCCGGGATCTGAGCTCACAACCCCCGTTTCTGATGTCCAAAGCTTTGCCGCTGTGCCACCCTGCCCATTAAATAACGGGCACATATTGATGGGTTCCAGTTATGTTAATCAGTTTCAAGCCACTTTAAGTTTCTGTCGATTTAAACAAACCTGTGCCTTTATGTGCGCTCATGTAAGTAGAAATTCGTAAAGTCTGTTATTTGCATTTTACCTGAAGACTTGTCGCAGCGCTCTGCACCTGTACCCAGTAAAGATTACAATAAAAAATTAACTGAATTGAATTCATGATAACAAATGTGACAAATGAGAGGAGACCATTCAGTCTATTAAGCCTGTTCGTTTATATAGCACCTTGAGCATGGAAAATGTGCTATACAGATTATCCATCCATCCATCCATTTTCCAACCCGCTGAATCTGAACACAAGGTCACGGGGGTCTGCTGGAGCCAATCCCAGCCAACACAGGGCACAAGGCAGAAACCAATCCTGGGCAGGGTGCCAACCCACCGCAGTATACAGATTATTATTATTATTATCCATCCATCCATTTTCCAACCCACTATATCCTAACTACAGGGTCACAGGGGTCTGCTGGAGCCAATCCCAGCCAACACAGAGCACAAGAAAGAAAAACAAACCCTGGGGCAGGGCGCCAGCCCACCACAGGGCAGACGCACACACCAAGCACAATTTTAGGATCGCCAATGCACCTAACCTGCATGTCTTTGGACTGTGGGAGGAAACCCACGCAGACACGGGGAGAACATGCAAACTCCACGCATGGAGGACCCGGGAAGCAAAGCCAGGTCTCCTTACTGGGAGACAGCAGCGCTACCACTGCACCACCAATGCCACCCATTATTATTATTATTATTAGCTAATAGCTTAGATGTCCCAATATCTCATCCAGGTGTCTCCTTCAACTCCATGTATCTGTAGTTTGTTCCAGAGTCCCACAACTCTTAGCGTAATGAGGAGCTTCCAGGCTTCAATCCTAAATGCTCTTCCTCTTCATTTCCCCTGATGACCTCGAGTACGTGATAATGATGGTCACAACTACTCCGTGTAAACAAAAAATCCACTAATGCTTTGCTATAGGGGGCTCGAGCCTTCAAGCGTCAACATAGAACTGAATAGTGAAGGCTGCCCCTGCGCACCCCTTAGCTAAGGTATGGCGAGAACCCCTCAGGCTTCTTTTGTTCTTATTTAATGGCTTTTATGCTGAGTCTTTCAAAGGCAAAGTGTGCACCAGGGTGGTCTCTTTGCTGAGGTCTTCTTCCACTTGATGGCTGGTCTTCTCTGGTATGATTTTGTCACAGGTGTTATCCAAATTGCTAAAGCAGTGCAGCTCCATAGGTGCCACGGTCTCCCCTTTTACCTTCCAGAGTGGCACAATGAAGGCCAGCTGCCAGTCTTTCTTCTTCCTTCCCGGACCTTCTGGATGATCTTGAGTCGCAATTTCATTTTTTTTTTGCCTTCTGTTATTCCATCCACCCTTTAATTCTTGGGGCTGCTCCTTGTCTCACTTCTTTCCCATAAACGTTTGCTTCTTCTTGGTCTGGATGTCTTGGGGTGAATCGAAGGTGACATTCTCAGACCTTCTTAAGCCAATTCAGGCTGGCAGTTCTGGACACGAGGATGCCAGTCCATTGCAGGGCACAAGCACCCGACACCAGCTCGGTTAGCCTGACCTGTGGATGTGGGATGAAACTGGAGAAGCAGGAGGGACATAAACACAAAGATAACATGGAAGTGTCCCACAGATAGAAACTTGAGGTTCAAGATCAGGATGTTGCATCTGACATTGTTCTCATTGGTGCTTCCATCTTTGCACTTTCTGTTAACAGAGCCTACACAGAGTATTCAGATCTTGAATTTTTTAACATTTTGCTAAGTTGCAGCCTTGTGCTAAAATCATTTTATGTCATTTTCTTTCACTCCTCAAGGAACACTCAACACCCCAGAACAGGATTTTAGAGATGCTTGTAAATTTAATGAGAAATGAAAAACTGAAATCTCGCATTTAGTCTCTTTTGCTATGTCACTTAAAAGGTGTATTCCATTCTGTTGCTCATCACTGAGATGTTTCTACATCTTGTTTGGAGTCCACTGTGGTCCACTCAATGGATTGACACAATTAGGGAAGGCACACACCAGTCTGTAGAAGGTCCACAGGGGAGCACAAACCAAGCCAAGGCTGGTAGAAGGAACTGAAGCTCAGATCTGTGGAAGGGTACAGCATTGAAGGCTCCCAAAAGCGCAGTGGAAGACATCTGGAACAACCACAACTCTTCCTAGAGCCGACCGCTCCACAAAACCTGGCAATTAGGGGAGAAGGGCATTGACAAGAAAGGTGACTGTCACGCACATGCGATTGGGAGACAACTGAAAGGCCTTAAGAATAGTACTAGCACACCAGACCAGGGGGTGGTGAGCTGCACTAACTCTCCTTCGCAATCTTCTGCAGACCATCTACAGGAAATCTTGCTAGGTCCCGGCACCAGTGATGATTTCACTTCCGGTCCCAGAGCCATAAACAGTGTCATTTCCGGTCTCAAAGACGTCACTTCCAGTAACTGGGTGGTGGGTGGTACATAGATGATGACACTTCCGGTACAGAAGATGTCACTTCCGGCACCGGCGCCATAGATGAGTTACTTCCAGCCCTGAAGACGTCACTTCTGGGAATTGAGGGGGCATAGATGACGTCACTTCTGGTCCTGGAGACACCACTTTTGGCTCCAGAGAGCATAAATGATGTCACTTCTGGTCCCAAAGACATCACTTCCAGTACTTATGCCATAGATGATGTCACTTCTGGTCCTGGAGACACCACTTTCAGCTCCAGAGCACCATAGATGACGTCACTTCTAGTCCTGGAGACACCACTTTCAGCTCCAGAGAGCCATAGGTGATGTCACTTCTGGTCCCGAAGATGTCACTTCCAGTACTGGTGCCATAGATGACGTCACATCTGGTCCTGGAGACACCACTTTCGGCTCCAGAGCGCCATAGATGACGTCACTTCCAGGAACAGTGTTTTTTTTTGTTGTTGCATAGATGACGTCACTTCCGGTTCAGAAGACGTCACTTCTGGTAACTGAGGGGGCATAAATGACATCACTTACAGGTCCTGGAGACACCACTTTCGGCCCCAGATAGCCATAGATGATGTAATTTCTGGTCCTGAAGACATCACTTCCAGTACTGGTGCCATAGATGACGTCACTTCCAGTCTCGGGCTCTAAAGCCGCCATCTTTTCATTTTACAATCAGTTCTGTTTTGAACTCAAACCTGTGAACATCACAACCAAATCAACCCATTTGTAGCCAAGGCACAATACACGGGTGGCTGCCCCAAACCTTTTCGATGTCTGTGGTCTACTTTTGTGACATGACCAAGAACCTGATGGTCACTCCATTGTGGAGATGGGAGAAACTTCCAGTAGGACAACAATAACTGCAACACTCCGCTGATCTGGGCTCCATGGCAAGTGTGGCCAGATGGAAGTTCCTCCTAAGTAAAAGACACACGGAAGCCCACCTTGGAGTTTGCAAAAAGTCTTCTGAAGGTCTCTCAGAATGTGAGAAACAAGATTCTCTGGTCTGATGAAACCAAGATTAGCATCACAGCTGGAGAAAACTGGGAAGAGCTCCTTACAAGGGGAATACCGTTCCAGTGCTGAAGCCTGGTGGTGGCTGCACCTGGGACTGGGAGATGGTGAAGGAAAGCTGAATGAAGCAAAGTACGGAGAAATCCTTAAAATGTTCCAAAGAGCTCCAGATTATGGACAGGGCTGAAGGTTCATCTTCTAACAGGACAATGACACTAAACACAGGAACAACTCTGGGAGTTTGGGAGATGAACCCAATCAAGCATCGCTGGAGGAGGAAGAGGAGGAGGAGGAGGTGGGGAGCATGCGTTTATTACAGCACATTGCAGGAACCTCCAAATGACAAACCAATCGGATTGGGAGCCATGAAACAGGTGACACCTCAGCGCCACACTGGAGCAGAATGGTGTCAGGTTTGCTACAGTGGCTGGAGTGCCACTAACTGGAGGGGACTGAAAACAGGCTGTCCACCAATTGTCTGAATCGGTGGCATTAGTAGGGGGGCTGCTGGGTGGGGCAGACACCATCAGAGGGGCTGAATGAATGTACCCCCTCCAATCAAGTGTCAGGGGGGCTGAAATCATCAAGGAGGACCTCGATGAAATGATTATACTGTATGCCCACCCGCCATTAATAGCGGGAATCACCGCACTGCACTAAATCGCTGGGTGTCTGTGTGCTTCATTGTTTAAAGGATGATCTCTGTTAGGAGTTAATAATAATAATAATAATACATTTCTGCGTTGGGTTGGCACCCTGCCTGGGATTGGTTCCTTCCTTGTGCCCTGTGTTGGCTGGGATTGGCTCCAGCAGACCCCCGTGACCCTGTGTTCGGATTCAGCGGGTTGGAAAATGGATGGATGGATAATACATTTTATTTATATAGCGCCTTTTGCATGCTCGAGGTGCTTCAGGTTGTGAACCAGCCACATGTAGAAGCCTGATTGATTCAAACTCATCCAACTAAATGTAAACACCGGAGTCCCAATTTGGGGTGCGACTCCTGGTTGAAGTGCTCTGTAGACTTGGAACTTCCACACCTCTGGGTAGCCAGGAACAAAAAAAAACTGGGAAATTCTGTTCTAGAGCCTTCTAAAGGTTATAAATTCCCAATTCCTTCTGTTCATCAAGTCACCCAGGGGCCTGTTTGGGGGGGTCTTAATCTAGGAACGGCAGAGAAGAACGGCGGAAAATCCCCAAATCCAGGTGGGCAAACCGAAGATGACTGCAGGCTGGGATGAACTAAGTGCCCCCCTGTCAAGGCTCTCAATGGGATGTTTCAGTTTTTTATTTTTAATACATTTTCAATTATTCCCAAAATCCCATTTCTGCTTTGTCATTCTGGGGTATTGCATGTTGCTTGATGACAGCAAAAAATAAATTGAAATGATTTTGGCACAGCGCTGCAACAAAACGCAACATGAACAGAGTGAAGGGTCTGAGTACTTTCCGAAAGGCGCTATATATTCCTATTAAGGATTGACAGAAGCCCACTGGGACCTGCATAGCCTGAACGGAGAGCCTGGTCCTTTGGGAGAAAACCCCCAGGAGTATGAGGAAAATGTGCCAACTCCTGACAGATGGCATCATGGCCTGGAAGTGAACCGCAGTCTGGGCATTGTGAGGCAGCGATGCCCACTTCACTGACGTGTTGCCAAGTGAGATGAAGTGCTGATCGTATTCAGTGGCTCCTTCTGTTGTTTTCCATGCTATTTCGTATTTTTCTGTTTACGCAGTTCAGGACATTAAAATCAATACATGACAAAAGACTCTTTTTGTTCTCTTATTTGGTACCTTTGCCAGTCCTTTTTTGGTTAAATATTATCTTTAAAGTAACCTGTGGCTTAATGCCCACCATAGTCTGCCTTCTGTCATTGTGCTCTGTTTATTCTTTTAAAGCCTGCCAGACTATCAAAGGTTCATTGAGCGTTTTGCTTTCATGTCTTACAAGAGTAATAAAATCAAACCAAACATACAGAAACGCCCAAAGGCTTTGATAAACAATGGCTTATTGCTTTATAGACGGGCGTTCACCACTTTTGTGGTTATGGTGGGTGTTGACTGGAATCACTTTCACTCTGCCTATGTTGTAATGGCAGGGCAGTGCCAGTGAGCCTGGGCAGGAGGTTGAGGGCATCAGGAGTTTGACCATTGCTAGAGCTGTCCCTAAGCCACCCCTGTGTTGTCCTTGGTTTTCTTTTTTGGGGTCCAGAGCCCACTGAGCAGGTTTTCATTAAGAGGATCTCTGAACTTTTCTCCATTCATTTTTCTTCAGCCCTCTCTTTAGTCTTCTAGTCCTCAACCCCAGAGCTCAACGCTGCCACCACCAGGACTCAGGACTGCAGTGGTATTGCACCTGCTCTCCTCCTCCTTATGTCCATCCATCCATCCATTTTCTAACTGGCTGAACCCGAACACAGGGTCACGGGGGTCTGCTGGAGCCAATCCCAGCCAACACATGGCAGGAACCAATCCCGGGCAGGGTGCCAACCCACTGCAGGACACACCCACACACCAAGCACACACTAGGGCCAATTTAGAATCGCCAATCCACCTAACCTGCATGTCTTTGGACTGTGGGAGGAAACCGAAGCGCCCGGAGGAAACCCACGCAGATGCAGGGAGAACATGCAAACTCCACGCAGGGAGGACCCGGGAAGCGAACCCAGGTCCCCAGGTCTTCCAACTGCGAGGCAGCAGCTCTACCCACTGCGCCACCGTGCCGCCCCTCCTCCTTATGTGACATTTTAAATTAAGGCCAGTCAGTTCAAGTTTGGTTTCCTCAGACCACGTGATCTTATTTCTCACAGTTTCAGAGGTGCCCTTTTGTGACCTCCTTGCACGTCTCCATGAATCTTTTATTAAGGAGAGCTTTCTGTCCACCCGACCCATCATAAAGCCCACATGGTATCGGTTAGAGTCAGAAATACCGTGCCACCATCATCTATTATCACAGCTGCAGAACCCCATAACCAAACCTGGACGGGATGCCCGTCCTCCACTTGATACATTTAAACACTCACAGACTGTTGGTTTATCTAATACGTATTGCTTTGGGATGTGTCAAGAAAACAGACTACCCAGTGTGATGCCTCGGGTGCCCACAGCCATTTCCCAGGACATTGATGGTCAAAATGGAAGGGTAGACCTGGGCAGATGAGGCCAAAACAAAAAGTGAAGTGGAGAAAGTTCAAAGTGTTGGTCACACAAGACAACTGTAGGGCCCCTCTATCATAAAGCCCACATCGTATCGGTGGAGTGTTGCAGTAATGGTTGCCCTTCTGGACGTTTCTTCCATCTCCACGCAGGTTCTCTAGAGCTCAACCAAAGTGATCATAGGGATTTTGTTCACCTCCCTTACCAAGGTCCTTCTACTATAAAGGCAACTGGGTTGGCCCACTTCCATGTGACAATTAGGGAGGCACTGTGCTTTTTGGGGGTCCTTCAGTCCTGCAGCCTTCTTCTGATTGGTGCCCCGTCTACTGTAAACTCTGATGCCGATTCCTTTGTTTTTGGCTCAGCTCTGGCACCTTCGATAGACAGGTGTGTGTGTGCCTTTCCTAGGCCGTCCCATCAGTTACGGTTCACCCCAACCATCTCAATGACGATGAATCACAGGGGGTGCACCAGAGCCAAAGTAAAGATTGCTGATTAACTGTGCAGACTGCATCTCTGTTGTTAGTCCTCAGCACTAAAACAGAAGTACAGTACAGTCCCGCTTAACTGGCATTAACCGGCTGACAGATTAACCGGCCTGTTAAAATAAAATAAAATTAAAAAAAAATTTTTAATCCTGAGTTCTTCTTTATATTATATGTATGCACTTCCTTCTTTCCTGGCTCCTACTTTCAGCGTGATTTCCGTTTCCATATTCCTTTATGAATTTTCCACGGTGCCTTCTTCTTTCTACCTGGCGGCTCCCCTACTTCTCCCATCGGGCTTTGCAACAGGGGATTCGCCCTACCTGCAGGTGCAGCTGCCTTCCACCTTGGTCCAGTAGCCCTCCGATCCCTGGCTACGTCGGGCTCCATCCGGACCGAGACTCGGCCAGGGCGCTCACGCTGGGGGCTTAACCAGCCCAAAGCCTCCATGACTGCCACTGCCTTTTGACAGCCAGCCATCTTCAATACCGGTCACTCCAGCTCTGTGATCGCTCAGCCCCACCGAGTGTCGGCCAAACACTCATCTGCAGGGGTTCACCTCCCAGCTGTCTGCCTTTGCTCCATCGAATCTGCTTGCTCTCCTGCACAGATCTGCTTTCTTCTCCATTAATAATAATAATAATAATAATTCATTACATTTATATAGCGCTTTTCCTGTTCTTTCCTGTTCTCCCCTAGCCTCCTCGTGCTTCTATTTATCACAGGGATGTGGATCAGATGTGGCAATTAGCAGCTCCCGGGAACAATTACAGATGCGGATGACTCCTCACCTGTGCCCTTAAGCTAAGATCGCCCGCATCACGAATTCCCTGGGAACTGATCGGCCACACGTACTCACTAAGCCACGAGTGCGGCGATTATTTATTTAAAAAGTGGCCTGTTAAAGCCCATTGTGGCACTTCTTGTGTGATTTTGTGTGATTGTATTGCATAGTATTGTCTCCTCTCATTTGTCAAATGTTCTATTGTCCAGATTTTCCGACGAAGGGCGGTCCCTTACAGTGATTGGCAGGTGGCCCCGCCCACATGGAAAATACATGGAACACCACCAAGGCATTGAAACATAAAGACAATCAATAGCAAATAAACATAAATGGGGGGGGGGGGGGGGGAGCTTGATGGCCAACGTCTCCAGGACTCTAAACAAATCCAAATAATATTACATGATATCATCTACTGTTGAATTCTGGTCTGTAAAAAAAGCAAAATCCTTGATTTGAACCCAGGACTGTGATGACGTCCCCCACTGATTACATACTGTGTCCACCAGGGGGCACTCCAGCTCCCCAAACACCCAACACCATTAGGCACGGACACAAGTTAAAAGGCACAAAGAGTCTTTTATTGTGGGAAACTCTTTGAATCAAGCGTTTCCCATTACAACAGCCACAAGTACACGGCTCAAAAAAAAATGAAAGGAACACTTTGTATTCCGGGTATAGCATCACGTCAATGACTTGGTCAGTGAAGTAGCAGAGGGGCTTGTTCATCAGTTTCAGCTGCTTTGGTGCACTAGAGGGGCAACAATGAGACGACCCCCAAAACAGGAATGAATGGTTTAACAGGTGGAGGGAGGCCACTGACATTTTCCCTCCTCATCTGTTTTGTCACTCGTTTTGCATTAGGCTACGGTCAGTGTCACTACTGGTAGCATGAGACCATACCTGGACCCTACAGAGCTGGCGCAGTTAGTCCAAGTTTCTCCAGGATGGCACATCAATATGTGGCATTGCCAAAAGGTTTGCTGTGTCTCCCTGCACAGTCTCAGGGGAATGGAGGAGATTCCAGGAGACAGACAGGCAGTTACTCTAGGAGAGCTGGACAGGGCCCTTCATAGAAGGTCCTTAACCCATCAGCAGGACCCACCGGTATCTGCTCTTTTGGGTATGATGGTACAGGATGAGCACGGGCAGAACCTACAAAATGACGTCCAGCAGGCAGGCAGAACACTGGTGTGAATGTCTCTGAGCAAACAATCAGAAACAGACTTCATTAGGGTAGCATGAGGGCCCGACTATGTCCTCTAGTAGGCACCGTGAAGCTCAATTGGCACAAAGAATAGCTGATTTGTCAGGTCCACCACTGGCGGGCGCCCTGTGCTTTTCACAGATGAGAGCAGGTTCACCCTGAGCACATGTGACAGACGTGAAAGGGTCTGGAGAAGCCGTGGAGAATGTTATGCGGGCTGTAACATCATTCAGCATAACCGGTTTGGTGGTGGGTCAGTGATGGTCAGTCTGGGCAGGCATATCCATGGAGGGACGCACTGACCTCTATAGGCTGGACGACAGCACCTTGACTGCCATTAGGTTTTGGGATGAAATCCTTGGGACCCATTGTCAGACCCTATGCCGGTTCCATCTGGTGCACGACAATGCCCGGCCTCATGTGGCGAGAGGGTGAAGGAATTGATACCATTGACTGGCTGCCCCCCCCCCCCCCCCCCCCCCCCATGCTCACTCACCTGACACCTCTGGGTGGGACATTATGTTTCGGTCCATCTGACGCCTCAGCGTGTCCAGGAGCTCAGTGATGCCCTGGTCCAGATCTGGGAGGAGATCCTCCAGGACACCATCCGTTGTCTCAGTATGACATTATGAGGCCTTGGGGGGGTGTCATACAAAGTACTGAGTACGATTTGGAGTTGCTGCAATGACATTTCGGCCAAATGAACTCACCTGCCTGCCTGCCGCATCATTTTTTCCCTTTTATTTTCGGGGTGTCCCTCTGTAGGTTCATCATTTTCATTTCCATTCTTTCATTCCTCACACATCACCATACCAGTCCATACCAGTAGAGAGAGCCAGCAGGATTTGTTTCCCCATTGAGATCTGATTGGTTTTCAAAGCGTTCTTTTAATGTTTTTGAGCAGTTTACATTCAATAAGCACTGCCTGAATAACACAATAAAACAACTCTGTCGTCTCTCACTGCCTCTTCCACTCCTCCATGCAATCAGCTTTGTCCATTCATGGGACTGAATTTGTTGGGGCCCACCAAGCATTTTAAAGAGCCAACGTCTTGTGTCCCACCCCACAGGACCCTTGATTCTATTGGCTCACGTCAAGTTCCACTTCTTTTTCTCGTCAGTGTCCCATGGTGGGGGGGGGGGGGGGGGGGGGGGGGGGGATTTGGTAACAGTAGGGTTGAGTGGTTTACCAGCACACAAAAAACACAATTATTAAAGTGGCTTGGTGACCATTTTCGTTTTGCTTATTTGGAAATCTAATGAGGTGGCACGGTGGCGCAGTGGGTAGTGCTGCTGCCTTGCAGTTAGGAGACCTGGGTTTTTTTCCCGGGTCCTCCCTGCGTGGAGTTTGCATGTTCTCCCCGTGTCTGAGTGGGTTTTCTCCGTGTGCTCTGGTTTCCTCCCTCAGTCGAAAGACATGCAGATTTGGTGCATTGGTAATTCTAAATTGTCCCTAGCGTGTGCTTGGTGTGTGTGTGTGTGCGCGCCCTGCGGTGGGCTGGTGCCCTGCCCGGGATTTGTTTCCTGCCTTGTGCCCTTTCTTTGCTGGGGTTGGCTCCTGAAGACCCCCATGACCCTCTAGCTAGGATATACAGAGCATCCGGAAAGTATTCACAACGCTTCATCACTTTTTCCACATTTTGTTATGTTACAGCCTTATTCCAAAATGGATTAAATTCATTTTTTTCCTCAGAATTCTATACACAACATCCCATAATGACAACGTGAAAAAAGTTTACTTGAGGTTTTTGCAAATTTATTAAAAATAAAAAAACTGAGAAATCCCATGTCCATAAGTATTCACAGCCTTTGCTCAATACTTTGTCGATGCACCTTTGGCAGCAATTCCAGCCTCAAGTCTTGTTGAATATGATGCCACAAGCTTGGCACACCTATCCTTGGCCAGTTTCGCCCATTCCTCTTTGCAGCACCTCTCATGCTCCATCAGGTTGGATGGGAAGTGTCGATGCACAGCCATTTTAAGATCTCTCCAGAGATGTTCAATGGGATTCAAGTCTGGGCTCTGGCTGGGCCACTCAAGGACATTCACAGAGTTGTCCTGAAGCCACTCCTTTGATATCTTGGCTGTGTGCTTCGGGTTGTTGTCCTGCTGAAAGATGAACCGTCGCCCCAGTCTGAGGTGAAGAGCGCTCTGGAGCAGGTTTTCATCCAGGATGTCTCTGTACATTGCTGCAGTCATCTTTCCCTTTATTCTGACTAGTCTCCCAGTTCCCCACAGCATGATGCTGCCACCACCATGCTTCACTGTAGGGATGGTATTGGCCTGGTGATGAGCAGTGCCAGGTTTCCTCCAAACGTAACGCCTGGCATTCACACCAAAGAGTTCAATCTTTGTCTCATCAGACCAGAGAATTTTCTTTCTCATGGTCTGAGAGTCCTTCAGGTGCCTTTTGGCAAACTCCAGGCAGGCTGCCATGTGCCTTTTACTAAGGAGTGGCTTCCGTCTGGCCACTCTACCATACAGGCCTGATTGGTGGATTGCTGCAAAGATGGTTGTCCTTCTGGAAGGTTCTCCTCTTTCCACAGAGGACCTCTGGAGCTCTGACAGAGTGACCATCGGGTTCTTGGTCACCTCCCTGACTAAGGCCCTTCTCCCCCGATCGCTCAGTTTAGATGGCCGGCCAGCTCTAGGAAGAGTCCTGGTGGTTTCGAACTTCTTCCACTTGCGGATGATGGAGGCCACTGTGCTCATTGGGACCTTCAAAGCAGCAGAAATTTTTCTGTAACCTTCCCCAGATATGTGTCTTGAGACAATCCCGTCTCGGAGGTCTACAGACAATTCCTTTGACTTCATGCTTGGTTTGTGCTCTGACATGAACTGTCAACTGTGGGACCTTATATAGACAGGTGTGTGCCTTTCCAAATCATGTCCAGTCAACTGAATTTACCACATGTGGACTCCAATGAAGCTGCAGAAACATCTCAAGGATGATCAGGGGAAACAGGATGCACCTGAGCTCAATTGTGAGCTTCATGGCAAAGGCTGTGAATACTTATGTACATGGGATTTCTCAGTTTTTGTATTTTTAATAAATTTGCAACAACCTCAAGTAAACTTTTTTCACGTTGTCATTATGGGGTGTTGTGTGTAGAATTCTGAGGAAAAAAATGAATTTAATCCATTTTGTAATAAGGCTGTAACATAACAAAATGTGGAAATAGTGATAAAGCGTTGGGAATACTTTCCGGATGCACTGTAGCAGTTTGGATAATGGATGGATGGATGGAAATCTAATGTCACGTATTGTAAGTGACACCCATGAGACGGGACTACTTAGAGAGCGTGCACAGGGCATTATCTCCTCCAGAGCGCTAGATGGAAGCCCCCCCTAGGGTTGCAGCAATGCTTCAGATTCCCACAGGGCAACATTGGAAATGGAGTTCTTCAACTCAGCCCTGTTGGGTTTCATGGGGGCCACCAGGGGGTGCTGCAGGGACCATATGTGTGGAAGACCAGAAGTCAGAGAAAAGGAGCTGCCTGCCTCCCGTAGATGAGCCAGAGTCGGGGTGAGGTTTAGAATTTAGAATCACCAATGCACCAAACCTGCATGTCTTTGGACTGAGGGAGGAAACCCACACAGACACAGGGAGAACACGCAAACTCCATGCAGGGAGGACCCGGGAAATGAACCCAGGTCTCCTAACTACGAGGAAGCAGTGCTACCCACTGCGCCACCATGCCGCCTCATTAGATTTCCAAATAAGCAAAAACGAAAATGGTCACCAAGCCACTTTAATAATTGCATTTTTTTGTGTGCTGGTAAACCACTCAGCCCTACTGTTACCAAATCTCCTACCCGGGACACTGACGAGAAAAAGAAGTGGAACTTGACGTGAGCCAATAGAAACAAGGGTCCTGTGGAGTGGGACACAAGACGTTGGCTTTTAAAATGCTAGGTGGGCCCCAACAAATTCAGTCCCATGAATGTCTCTGAAGTGACTTGTGACTGATGGGGCAGCCTGACCCCCCCATGATGAGGGGGTTCTCTTTCCTGCCTTGACTGCTGCACTGTTGTCTCTGGACACACAATACCAGTGAGCTCAGGCCCAGCCAAGCTTACAAGTCTGCTGATCCTGCCCTCGCTCTGCTCTTTTGTCTGATGTTTGTTTGGTCAGCTTCACTGAGTTGTCTAAGAGGTGGTCTGATAACGCTGGCACACCCCGTCTGGAGGTCAGACCCTCGCTATCAGGAGGGCTCGGCCTGTTTTTAAGGAGGCTCCTCACTTTTGCAACTTCCTAAAACAAACAAACCAAATAAAGAAACCAGCTACGGGTTTTGTAAGGTCAGCCTGCTGTCGCAATGTTCAGCCGAATCAGACCATATTCAGAAACTTGGTGGTCTTTGCCAACACGAAAGACTAAAAACACGTGTACAGAAAGTAACACGCAACACCGTAAGAGAATTTCGCAACACCGGGATTGAACTGATGCATAGAATTGCAGTTTATGTGACGGGGTTCAGCTCTGCCAAGGCCTCTACCTCCGACTGCCACCCAAGTCACATCGCACCTGGCCCCTCTTGCAGTTTGGGTGTCCATAGGGGGAACTTTCTCCACTGATTTGCCGAGCTCTACCCTTAGAGATCGGGTGAGAAGTCCTGACATCTGGGAAGGGTTCCGAGTAGAGCTGCAGACCCTTCGTGTCGAGAGGTGGTCCGGGCAACTGATACGAATGACTCCTGGGACGCCACCCCTGTGGAGATGTCACGCGCATGAGCAGCTGGGATGGAGACCCCAAGGAAGACCCAGGGCTCGCTCGGAGGATTAGATCTCCCAGATGGACTGGGAACAAATTGGAACTGGCTGGGCTTTGGGGCTTGTGTGTGGCGAAGGGTCTTCTTTCCTTTAAGTTACTCGCATACGGTATTTGATGGGGTTCACAAAATTGGTGGCTACCATTTATGTTTGTATAGTTGTTTAATAAGATTGATTTAATACAATTATTTTCACCTTGGCTGTTTCTCACGGTCATTTTGTTGATATTGTGTAAGTTATATTATTTATCCTAGCGGTATCACACTAAGGGGTCCGAGGGGGCGATTTGAGGTTGGCCTGCTATCTGACAGCTTTACGAAATGGATATCATGGCCGGCCTGTCCACTGGTACTGTGAGTGCTGTGCATAGTGAAGGCAGGATCATCTATTTTTTTTCCCCATTTGATTTTGGGGTACGTCAGGGGTGTCTTCTGCTCCTACTCTGTTCAATGTTTGCATGGACTGGGTGTTAGGGAGGGTCATGGGGTCCAGTGGCTGGGGAGCATCTGTTGGTGAAGAGAGATTCACTGATCTTGACTTTGCAGACAATGCTCAATGGAGGCTCTGATGGGGGCTCTCAAGAAATTGAGTGAGGGGTCTGAGGGTCTGGGCTTGTGAGGGTCCTGATAAAAACCAACATCCAGGCCTTTAATGACCTCTTGGGCACAGCAGTGTGTCTGTCTGCGGAGACAGTTTAGACCTCGTCGAGAAGTTTACTTACCTTGGCAGTGACATTCATGTGACTCTGGTGACTCGTCCTATGAAGTCAGTAGATGGATTGGGAGGGCATGGGGGGGTCATAAGGTCACCAGAAAGGGGTGTGTGGCACTCCTGATATCTGCAGAAGGACGAAGGTCCAAGTCTTTAGAGTCCTGGTGCTCCCTGTTTGTGAGACATCCAGTGACCTGAGATGAAGACTGGACTCCTTCATGTGTGTCTCTTCAGATAGTCCTTGGGTCCCGCTGGTGTGACTTTGTGTTGCTCACGGAATCCCAAATGAGGCACATGACCTGCATTGTGATGGAGCGTCAGTTATGGCACTACGGCCATGTGGCGCCATTACCCGAGGGTGATCCTCATTGTTGAGTGTCTGGACCAGGTCAAGGAGATGCCTACGTAACACTTGGCTGTGGCAGATAGGTAGTCATTTCTGGAGGATGGGACTGGACTCCTTCATGTGGGTCTCTTCAGAGAGTCCCTGGGTGCTGCTGGTTTGACTTTGTGTTGTGTTGCTCACAGAGTCCCAAATGAGGCACATGACCAGCATTGTGATGGAGCGTCAGTTACGGCACTACGGCCATGTGGCACCATTACCCGAGGGTGATCCTCATTGTTTAGGACCCATGTGGCTGGACCAGGCCAAGGGGACGCCCACGTAACACCTGGCTGGCTGCGGCAGATAGAGGGTCATTTCTGGAGGGTGAGACTGGACCGTGTGTCTGCCTGGGGGGTGGCCAACAGGGACCCGAAGCTGTTTTCGTCGAGTGGGTAGGTGGGTGCGGCGACATGCTGTATCAGTGCAGGCTCCCCAACCTGACCTGAACTTTCCTTAAATTACACAGAAATGACATGTGACGTGAGGGAGCCAACAGAAGACCACCTAAGTCAGGGCCTCAAACTCCAACCAATTTCACTCCAACCAGTTGCTTAATTAGGCGCTGATTCTTGTTGTTAATTAAAATCGTTCTTTAATTCCATGGCTTGTTGCTTCTCTCATTGTGCATAAGCAGACATTTCTGAAATTGTTGATTTTCTCTTTTCTAAGAGCACCAGTGACCAGAGCAGATCAACGTACCTGAGACCTTCATCTTTCTTTTTGTTTTAGATATTGTATGATGGACACTGTTAGCTGGTCACGTTTTGGCTCGTTTTGTATCTGATTGGATCCCCAGCCGTCCACTACAATAGGAAACCAGTTTGAAACGTCAAGAATCCTGGGGCACCAACTTGTCAGTCCCTATTTAATTGTTACACAAGAAAGCAAAACATGGCAAAGCAAAAATAAGAGACACTGACCTGAAAAGTCAGCCAATATGGATTCTCTGCTGCATTTGAGTTCTTGTGTTTGTCACTGAGAAGCTCATTTGGGCTCAAGTCCAAGTCACAAATGAGGTGTCACCTCCTGGGGCTGTCGCTTTTTATGGTGTCCCGAGTGGAAGGTACGGTGTTCACTTTGGGCATCAGTGTCAGGGCTGAGTGACCTCATTGGATATCTTCTTGGAACTGTGAGGAAAAGAGAAAATGCAGGGCAAACGGTGCCCCCTGTCACCCAGGAGTGGCATTGCCTAACTTAGCTAAGAGGATCCACAGTTGCACAAGCACGACATCATATATATATATATATATATATATAATATATATATATATATATATATATATATATATATATATATATATATATATATATATATATAAATATATATATATAATATATATATATATATATATATATATATATATATATATATATATATATATATATATATATATACATACCAGTAACGGCGCACTGCACGTTGACTTCTAGTCTTCATCCTCTTTCTCTGTACGTTTACCATTCGTTTGCTCAGAGGTTCCTGAGCAGCTCTTCTTTTCTCCACCCTTGCGGCTGCTTCTTCTCTTCTTTCTTTTCGTGTTAGTCAGTGTTTGTGTTGCAATTACTTAGTACGTTTCATTTAATTTTTCACTTAAGCTGGCACTTAAGTCTTCAATCTGCCTCAAGAATGATTTAAGATATGAAGAGGTAGAGGAAGTGATAGCGAAGGTGGTAGAAAATGAGAACTTTCAGTGGCGTAGCGTAGTGGGGGCGGCAGGGGCGGCCCGCCCCGGGCGGCACTTTTAGGGGGTGGCAAAATTTCACAATAAATAATAATAATATCTTCTAAAAATTTGAACCATACCTAAATAAGGGGGCGGCGGAATTTTCCTCCGCCCCGGGCGGCTGACACCCACGCTACGCTACTGAGAACGGTGCCCATATGCATGCGCCGCACGACTGCCCCGATGCCCGCTGCTGAGAGTTGATTCAACAATTAAATAAAATAAAAATAAAAAGAGCAAAAGCCTTGGAGGTCAATAATCACCCCGAAAGCAGACATTAGACGTCACGTAGTATATGTGTACAAAATTTCAGGTCAATAGTTCAAACAGTTTGCAAGCTACAGGTGATTTAATCTTGGACAGACAAATGGACAGCCACGGTAGCGTATTATATAGAAAGATATTGTGACACATATTCTTATTATGATATATAATATAAAAATAGTAATATATTATTATAATAATTATTATTGAAAACATATATTGTAACACATATACTGTAATTATTATGATATAATATTTTAGTATTATAATTATTATTATTATATACATATATTGTGACACATATAATTATTATCCATCCATCCATTTTCAAACCCGCTGAATCCGAACACAGGGTCACGGGGGTCTGCTGGAGCCAATCCCAGCCAACAAGGCAGGAACCAATCCCAGGCAGGGTGCCAACCCACCGCAGGACACACACAAACACACCCACACACCAAGCACACACTTGGGCCAATTTAGAAACGCCAGTCCACCTAACCTGCATGTCTTTGGACTGTGGAAGGAAACCCACGCAGACACGGGGAGAACATGCAAACTCCACGCAGGGAGGACCTGGGAAGCAAACCCAGGTCCCCAGGTCTCCCAACTGCGAGGCAGCAGCGCTACCTCGCCGCCTATAATTATTATGATATATTATTTTATTATTATAATTATTATTATTATATACATATATTGTGACACATAATTATTATGATTTAAATTTTTTTATTATAATTATTATTATTATTATATACATATATTGTGACACATAATTATTATGATATATAATATAAAAATAGTAATATATTATATTATTATAATAATTATTATTATATACATATATTGTGACACAATTATTATGATATATAATATAAAAATATTAATATTATTATAATAATAATTATTATTGTATACATATATTGTGACACATAATTATTATGATATAATATTTTATTATTATAATTATTATTATTATATACATATATTGTGACACATAATTATGATATATAATATAAAAATAGCAATATAGTATATTATAATAATTATTATTATTATATACATATATTGTGACAATTATTATGATATATAATATGCAAATAGAAATATATTATTATAATAATTATTATTATTGTATACATATATTGTGACACAATTATTATGATATAATATTTTATTATTATAATTATTATTTCATACATATATTGCGACACATTTATTTACACTTGCATTATGCAGCACTTTCATTTATTTGCATATTTATTTTTTAATGAAATATTCCTCCATAATTCCTGTCTTGTGGTGTCTAAAGAATAGATTTATCAAGCTCGAAATCGTGATAATAGTGGAATGGATAACTAAATTAAATAAATACAAGACTAACACTTTAAGGAAGTTCCTACAATCAGGGCCGGATTTTCCTATAGGCTAACTAGGCTTCAGCCTAGGGCCTCAAGATCAAGAGGGGCCTACATTCAAATTGTTAGCAAAATTTTATTATCTCTCATGTAATTTACAAACTTAAAAATGGAAGGTGAAAGGGCCTCATAAGTGGAATAGCCTAGGGCCTCTTTTCATATAAATCCGGCCCTGCCTACAATAAACGGCTGCTAATCCGACTGCCACGGCCCGATCACTCAAGTGGCTGCAAACTACTTTAGGCTCAAGGAAATCGAAATCAGAAGGTTAACGAGAAATCGTGCATGAGTGTGCTTGTGTTAATGGCTTTCGATTTATATCTTTAACCAATGATGATGTACAGGCGCAACAAATCAAAAGTCATTTTTCAAAATGTCAGGACAAATCTCTCTCCCGGATTTCATTATCACAAGCTGCAATTCAAAAAACCCTCCAGCAGGGGTCAATAGTTCATCATAAAACCATCGGGAGCGATTTCTTGTGTTCAGCGGTCTTCGTCTTCTTTTAATGTTTGAGCGCCAGAGCTGGTGGAGTCTCTGGAAACTACGAGAAACACGGCAGCCTCCTGCTGCTGACCGGCCGCACCCGCTTCGCACCGCACGAGGCTTCCAGGGCCCCATAAAAGTCTCTAGTGGCACCTTTGAGAGCGAGACTCAGACGCGGCGGGTTTTTAGTGCTTATAGGATGAGAATTCTAAGGCGGCCACATAACGATGTCACCTGCTCTGATGTGGGACCCCTGTAATTTAAAGTAAAGACACTTTTCAACGTCATGGCGTCCTTAAACTGGAACCAGCGGCGGACTGGAAGACTCACTGCAGCGACTCGGCTTCACCCATTATCAGGGATAGCCATCTCCAGTCTTGGAGGCCGGCAGTGGCTGCAGGTTTTCATTCTAACCCTTTTCTTAATTAGTGACCCGTTTTGGCTGTTAATTAACTTCTTTTGAATTTATTTTAAATGACTTGTTTTTTTTAAGATTTGTTCCTCTGAATTGCTTCATTTATTTCATTAAATGACACCCAAATAGAAATGACATGTGAAGTGAGGGAGCCAACAGAAGACCAACTAATTAAGGGCCTCAAACTCTAACCATTTTCATTCCAACCAGTTGCTTAATCAGGCGCCGAGTTTTGTCGATAATTAAACTCGTTCTTTAATTCCATGGCTTGTTGCTGTTCTCATTGTGCAATAGCAGACATGTCTGAAATTATTGCTTTTCTCTATTTTAAGAGCTCTGGTAAAATGTTTTGGGGTCCTGAGCAGATCAATATCCCTGAGACCTTCATCTTTCTTTATTTTCAGATATTGTATGATGGATGCAGTTTGCCGGTCATGTTTTGGCTCATTTTGTATCTCATTATTGTTGGGATGCCAATTAAGGAAAAAGAAACAATTAAGGAGTCCGAGTCTTCAAGAGCAAGTCAATTAAAATAAATTCAAAAGAAGTTAATTAGCAACAAAAGCAGGTCACCAGGGTTAGAATGAAGACCTGCAGCCACCGTGGTCCTTGGGAACCCCTACATTAGAGCAAAGTAACTGGGGTCAGTGCCTTATGGTACAGGCTCCTGGACTACTGCACTTCTGCTTTCAGACCCTGCTCGTGGTGGTCTGCCACCTTCTTCTGCCGTTTCAACGTTTTAATAATAAAAATAATAATTCTTTACATTTATATAGCGCTTTTCTCACTACTCAAGCTCTCTCCACTGAAAGGCAACAGCAGCACTACCACTGTGCCACCTATAACTCTCCCACGTTCCAAAAAAACAACTCTTTAAATTAATTAGCAATCCGAATTTGCCTAAGTAACTGTGTGAGCCTGGCGCTCCGTTCAGGGTTTGTTCCTATATTTTTCACCCCACCCTGCAGGGATACGCAACGACCCCAACACAAACCCGCAGAGCTAGAAATAGCGGGTTTAAGAGTAATTTTGTAACATCTGAGGGTCTGATGAGAGAGAGAGAGAGAATCTGGGGGCTGTCTGAAGGCGGCAAAGCTGATCGCAGCACCAGTCTGAGCGGCGTGGCTCGGTGTTGGGGGGTCGGAACACGATCACAAGTAATAATAATAATTCTTTGCATTTATATAGCGCCTTTCTCACTACTCAAAGCGCTCAGCAATTGCAGGTTAAAGGCCCAACAGAGCACAGTCTCTTTTTGGCATTTACGGGATTCGAACCGGCAAACTTCCGATTGCCAGTGCAGATCTCTAGCATTTAAATGCATCAACCTGGGTACTTGGTCACCTGTTAACTTCAGGTGGAATCCTGGATTGGACCATCTCGTGGAGCAGGGGAGGCTGCAGGAGTCCATCTAGCCGGGCTATATGTCCACAAAGTTTCATGTCAAACTCCCACACCCATACTGACTGGCTTGATCGCCGCGTAGGGTGCAGCGACTTGGCGATCGCCTCAGGTATACAAGGCCGGCATTGTCGTGTAAGTTTTATTAGAGAAAAAAGTGAAGTGTGAACCTTAAGAATAACACAGACAATCTATAGTGTCTTATTTATATACTTCTTGCTTAAGGCACTGGAGCGCAGTGAAGATCGCGATGATAAAAATGTAACTGTGAAGAGTCGAATCATGAAAGCTACTGATGCTTAGGAACGAATGAGGACGGGCTAGAGGAGTTGTAGCGCAGGTTTTATTACGTCTGTTTGTGAGACACTTTGGAATTAAATCTTTAGCAATGTATTAAATGTCTACCGCTGCCGATCATTTAACTTTACCTTTCTATGTCTGTGTCTCCGATGCTGTGCCAGTTTGGGAATTATTAATTATTATTATTATTATTATTATTACTGTTAATTTCCTCCCATTCTCCAAAGACATGCCGGTTAAGTGGATGTGTGTGATCGTCCTGTGATGGACTGACGCCCTGTCCAGGGTTTATTTCTGCCTTGCGCCCTGCTGGCCGGGTTAGGCTCCGGCTCCCCCCGCGACCTTCTTCTTCTTCTTCTTCTTGTTCTACTTCGAGAGAGAGAGAGAGAGAGAGAGCGAGAGAGAAAGAGCGAGAGCGCGTATGCGCTAATAAGGCGTTGCCGCACCCACCACACTAAAAAATACCTGAGTGACTTAGAAAATGACTGACTGGCTATTACCATGATTTCTTCTTCTTCTTAGATTATTATCGATGCTGTGGCCTCTAAGTTTTGCCCACTCATCCCAGCATTAATGACGGGTCGGTGCCCATGCACGTCACATTGCACTGTTAACGTATATTGGAGGGAGGCGCTACTGAGGTTCGGACTCAGCGATGCTATTCTTGTAACTGCGCAACTCAGACTGTCCTGCATCTCCCAACGGCCTCGGCGGTATAACGCTATTGGATAGCACAACTTCGGCGGGAGCAGTGGCTGCTGGGAATAAAATTCAGTAGGCAAGCCTTTAAAATACGAACTTTAAATATGCTGGGGTGTGCGGATCGTGATCGTCCGTCTCTTTGTTAATTCGTCTCTATACACGCAACTGGATTAAGGCTCGACCACCTTAGATTGACTTACAGTTTCCACCTGTGCTGTCCTGTTCCCGCCTGTCCGCTGATTGGGTACATCTTCGTCTTAAAGAGCGCTCCCAGTCACCTCAAATCCTTACAACAAACCTATAAAGCTCTTCACAGGGTTTTTCGTTCATACATCATCATCTGCATTCCGGACTCTTTTAGACATTATGGCTAGTGTTTATTGTTTTCTGTTGGTGTTGTAATTTATTATCACCGACAAGAAGCTACGGTAGAAAGAGCCTATGCGCCTTATGTTATACTGTGTTAGACTAGTGAGTGTCTCTGTGTGTGTGTGTGTGTGTGTACTCCAAAATCTGGCGGGGTTCACACAATAAAATGAACAATTCACCATTGTAAAAATAGACAAGAACAAATTGAAAGATTGGGGGGGGGGGGGGGGGGGGGATTTTGGGTCAGCTCCACCCCGTATATTATCACAATGCAGCAAAAAAGCACAAACTACATAAGGACTGAGTCAAATTTATGACTGACTGCATGATGAAGGGTTCGGGTTTTTATAGAGGTTAGAAAAAAGCCAAGCAAAATGACCCCTTTTATTGGCTAACTAAAAAGATTACAATATGCAAGCTTTCGAGGCAACTCAGGCCCCTTGTTCAGGCAGTATTTGCAACCCAAGTTTTCATAACAGTTTTAATCGTACTCCCCTAAATGTTTTTTTGAAAGGAGCCCACAAATACCAATTTATTCTTTTTTAGTTAATGATATATCATAGATGTATATTTTATTATACCTACTTAACTTTTATCGACATTTATCTAACTCTGTATTTATTTTTCTAGTATCAGAATGTAGTTTAAGTTAATTTGTTTTGGTTTCAATAGATGTATTTTTCATATTTTCGATTCTTTCTTTCTTTTTTTCACATCTTCTACCCCCCCCCCACACACACACACATTTTGTTACTTCGTGCCCCGCCCCACAGATTGAGAACCACTGGCTTACAGTAAGTGCCTATAGTGAGTGTAATTACCTGCCTCTCCAGGGGTTGGCGCTGTGTCCCAATGCCTTTTTTCTTAATCCCTTGGCAGACCAGATGATTGACAGCTGTAACACCTCTGATGTCACTTCCTGGACCCGCCTCCTCCTGCATGGAGAACATCCATCCATCCATTATCCAACCTGCTGAATCCGAACACAGGGTCACGGGGGTCTGCTGGAGCCAATCCCAGCCAACACAGGGCACAAGGCAGGAACCAATCCCGGGCAGGGTGCCAACCCACCGCAGGACACACACAAACACACCCACACACCAAGCACACACTAGTGACAATTTAGAATCGTCAATCCACCTAACCTGAATGTCTTTGGACTGTGGGAGGAAACCCACGCAGACACGGGGAGAACATGCAAACTCCACGCAGGGAGGACCCGGGAAGCGAACCCGGGTCTCCTAACTGCGAGGCAGCAGCGCTACCCACTGCGCCACCGTGCCATCCTGCATGGAGAACATATGGTACTGAAATCAGTTCACAGTGGAACTCCTGATTGAAAAGACGTTTTTTGCTTTTTTTGGCTCTGTTGCTTCCCAATTATATGGGGTCACCGGGCGGTGCCCCCAGTCTGTCTTATTACCTCAACCTGAAAAATATAATTTTGCTCATCACAGCCACTTTGGTAGAAGTCTTATTGACCATCAGTTTAACTGAAGAGCCAATTGACCACATCATACCAGTGGTCCTCTAGTCGGTGGCTGCCTATGAAGGGGGGGGGGTCACTTTGGTGCCTGACCTCCTGTCCATTGTCTAAAGTGCTGGTGCGGGACCCTCACACTGTTAAGTTAACTGGTGGGGTCTGACAGAGTGTGGGTGGACATGGGCATGATGCTGCCTTCTGATGAATAAAAGCCCATCCCGGCCGGGCCTTGTGTGTGATGAAGTCTTGGGTCCTCAAATCCTGCCAGTGGGTCCCCTAACTGATGGGAAAGACGTAAATCGAGAAGAGCTGGCACACTGGGCAGCACTGCTGGCCTCACTCTGCTCAGGCTTTGGCATAACTATGGAGTGGGTGGTCGTGCTTTCTCAGTGGAGGTCTTCCCACATTTCGGAGGGGGTGTCCTTAGCTTCCTCTCACATTCCTTTCAAGGCGTTTGACTCTGGTGGGGGCGTCAGTGAGATGGACAGGTGGGCATGTGAGCTCTGAAGTCAACGCCTCTCTCAATTATTTCTGCTCTTCTTCTTAAAAAGTCACAGATGAGCGGGGTGAGCGCCTTCAGCTGGAATCTTTAATATTTAATGCACCTTCACTTCTGGGACTCATTAGGAGGAAAACTGCAGACGGGTGAACATCGCTGGCTGTCTAAAAATACTTTAAAGACCAAGAATTTCCTCCTCCTCCTCTCCTTCTGTGTCTTCATCATCAGCCCTCATCTCTCAAGGAGCTTCACTTCAGTGGGGAGACGTGAGGGTCCGAGGTGGAGGACCATTAAGAGACACAAAGGCTTTGTGGAGGCCGCTTACTGGGCTGAGACGTGCAGAAATTTGGAAAGTGAAAATTACAATCGTAGTGAAGAAACACAATTAGAATGATGACGATATCAGGGTAACATTAAGTGACACAAATTAGAATCAAACACCGTGCCATTCTTCAACGGGCCATCCCAGGTACAGAAGCTGCTCCTGTAAAGGACCTCATTGGCTTCCGCTGAGTCCATCTTGTCGACAAAGTTCTCCTCCTCATCGACTTTAGGGCTTCTCTTGAAGTTGTCCTGTCTTCAGTCCCACTTGGGGGTAGTGTGACGCTGCTTGAGGCTCTGCTCCTACCTCACTGACAGGACACACGTCACCTCTATTGGTCTCGCGCGGCTCCCGTTTCTCAAGGCTCGCTTTCAGGTCCTCTTTTGTTTACCATCTCCTTGCTCCTCTGGGCTCTTTGATTCGTTGGCCGAGTTTTTCAATTTCATTTTTGTTTTTTTGCCCAAATGTTTCTAAGCATCCGTCCCCGCGGTCCCCTTCCACCATCTTGTCTGATAAACTGCCTCCAGGATGTTAAGCAGTGGATGGCACCTCATTTTCTGATGGTGAATGAGAAAAGTCGAAGCTTACAGCTGATTTACGGTGGTCATTACTAAGACCTCACAGACTGTGTGCCATTTTTTATTTCTTGCCTATTGATATACTTCTAAAAAAAATGAAAGGAACCCTTTGTCATCCGAGCATCGCATCAAGTCAATGACACTTGTGGGTTGTTGATCTGCTCAGTGAAGTAGCGGAGGGGCTTGTTCATCAGTTTCAGCTGCTTTGGTGCACTAGAGGGGCGACTGTGAGACGACCTACAAAACAGGAATGAATGGGTTAACAGGTGGAGGGAGGCCACTGACATTTTTCCCTCCTCATCTGTTTTGTCACTCGTTTTGCATTGTCAGTGTCACTACTGGCAGCGTAAGGCCATACCTGGACTCTACAGAGGTGGCACAGGTAGTCCACGTTTTCATCAGTACCACATGCCATTGCCAGAAGGTTTGCTGTGTCTCCCAGCACAGTCTCAAGGACATGGAGGAGATTCCAGGAGACAGACAAGCAATTGCTCTAGGAGAGCTAGAGAGGAACCCTCATAGAAGGTCCTTAACCCATCAGCAGGACCCACCGGGCAAATAGGAATAGGATGAGCACTGGCAGAGCCTACAGAATGACCTCCAGTAGGCAGGCAGGACACTGGTGTGAATGTGTCTGACCAAACAATCAGAAACAGACTTCATGAGGATGGCCTGAGGGTCCAACGTCCTCTAGTGGGCACCGTGGAGCTCAATTGGCATTTGCTATAGAATATCAGAATTGGCAGGTCCAATTCACAGATGAGAGCAGGTTCACCCTGAGCACATGTGGGTCTGGAGAAGCTGTGGAGAACGTTATGCTGCCTGTAACATCGTTCAGGTGGTGGGTCAGTGATGGTCTGGGGAGGCACATCCATGGAGGGTCGCACAGACCTCTACAGGCCAGACAATGGCACCTTGACTGCCATTAGGTATCTGGATGAACTCCTTGGACCCATTGTCACACCCTATGCTGGTTCCTCCTGGTGCACAACAATACCCGGCCTCATGTGGCAACAGGATTAAGGAACTCATACCATTGACTGCCCCCCCCCCCCCCCCCCCCCCCCCCCCCCCCCCGCTCACTCGCCTGACCTCAATCCAATAGGACACCCCTTGGTGGGACATTGTGTTTCGGTCCATCCGACACCTCAGCCTGTCCAGGAGCTCAGTGATACCCTGGACCTGATCTGGGAGGAGATCCCCCAGGACAACATCCGTCGTCTCATTAGGACGTTATCAGGACGTTGGCATATAAGCTACTGAGTACAATTTGGAGTTACTGCAATGAAACTTCAGCCAAACGGACTCGCCTGCCTGCCAGACGCATAATTTTTTTCCCTTTGATTTTCGGGGTGTCTTTGAATTCAGCCCTCTCTCTGTTGGTTCATCATTTTAATTTCCATCCTTTTATTCTTAACACATCACCATATCTGCGGTGGGTTGGCACCCTGCCCAGGATTGTTTCCTGCCTTGTGCCCTGTGTTGGCTGGGATTGGCTCCAGCAGACTCCCGTGACCCTGTGTTCGGATTCAGCGGGTTGGAAAATGGATGGATGGATGGACATCACCATATCAGTCCACATCAGTAGAGAGAGCCAGCAGGATTTTTTTCCCATTGAAATCTGAGTTTTCAAAGTGTGCCTTTCATTTTATTGAACAGTTTATTTATATTTATTTTGCCTTTTTATATTTAGTTTTTTATTCTCTTTCTTTATTTTCTATATTCATGCATGTGCACCTTGCCAGCTCCGATCAGGTATGCACTACCACCTGGAGGCAGGAGGGGGCGCCGTCATTCACTGTCTTGTCTCTTCCCTCCACAGCTCAGAGAAGACACTCCCCCATCACTCTCTTAAGCCCCGCCCCTTTCCGGACTAAAGCGAATAGGAGGCGTCTCACTTACAATCAGAACTCTCAGCAGGGCGGAGCTCCCGGTTAGACGCAAGCCGAAAGGAACGCTGCTTAAGCTCCTGGTTTATGTTCTAGCGCCCCCTAGCAACTGTTTATTTCTTTACCTTTCGATCATATTTGGTCAACATACAATTAAATGCGGTGATTCTTCTGGCACACCTACTAGTTTTGGAATGCTGTAAGTCACTCTGTTCCACATTTGTCATCTGAAAAATTTTGGCTTCTTTGTATGTCTTAGTGAATTCTCTTTTATAGGTCAGAGATAATGCATGTGATGGATAGTCGGGCTTCCCAGCCAGGAGTTAACACCTGTTCAGTTACCTGGCCAGGAGTCCAGTATAACGGAAGGTCAGGAAGGAAGGTATGATGTTCTCTCTCTTGGCCAGTAGGCAAGCATGGAAGGGGGCTCTGTGGTGCACCGAGTGTGGCATTCCAGCAGCCGTGGATAGGAACTTCTCAGCCGGCTGGGGAACCAGCATTGTGAAGTGAGTGACTTGAGTGTAAAAGCATCCTGACCGGGACGGCCATTAATTTCTTTCCTGTTTGGGAGGCTAGAAGAAACATGGGATTGTGGGAGAGAACCCCAAAGCCTCCAAACATACACTGGGTGGCAGCATCCCTTTTGGTGAGCCCCTATGAGGATGCCTGCAGATCAGTAATGGAGTTGTGGTCCCATAGGGGGCTGCCAGGGGGAGATATTTGGAGATCCATGTCCTGCTCCAGGGTGGTTCCCCCTGCCCATCCTGGACACAATGTGTGTTTCTGATCACTGGAAGTGCTCCCATGCAGGGTGTGTTTGAATAGGAGCCTTTCCACTTTGCCTGGGTTGGGTGGTGGGGTGTGTGTGTTTATGATGACTATTTTCATGTATTGCCACCAGCGCTTCTTGCTCTGCCAGCATAAAGGAAGGAAGGTGATCCATCCATCACGGCACCAGCCCACCAAAGCTTTTTATCTTATTGATAATCGCACGCAGACACGGGCAGAACATGCAAACTCCATGCAGGGAGAACCCGGGAAGCGAACCCAGGTCTCCTAACTACGAGGCAGCAGCGCTACCCCACTGCGCCACCGTGCCGCCCTTTAATGTTATTAAGATGAAAAAATATACGTTTTTATATATATATATATATATATATATATATATATATATATATATATATATATATATATATATATACGTTAAATAAATGTTTAATAAAAATTTTGATCGCAGAAAATCCATCGTTCTGGCCCCGGATACACCGCTGGTGCGAAATTGCGCTAAAGAAAAGCGTCGTTTGTTTTGATTGCCTAATGTCTCTTTTTGGAACAGACCCCTGGAGCAAGAGGCAGTCCATCACATGGTCCAATAACAATAATAATAATATGGCCAGTGCACTCCAGGAAACAAGCTGCCGCTGCCGATGACATGGAGGAGTATAACACAACTAATGTGAGTTCCCTGATACTGTGGGACAGTGAGGGTGAGAGGGTACGACAGGCAGATGCCAACACATGACCGGGCACAAGTGGTCCACCTCAAATGATGCCCTGAAGGTGTCGGACGAGCATTTGCTGCACATGTTGATTGTCTAAATAAGGGAGTCAGTGTGATCTTTGTGATTTTCTTAGGGCGACCTCTGTCTGTTGGTGACGGAATTGCAGGCAACAGTGAACTAAAGAACTAAAAACTGCGGGTGGGCCGCAGTTCTTGCTAATTTCCGAATGACGTTAAGCACTCCTTTAGTTATTTAGTTATAAGGATTTGTGAAACACTCGCTAATTAACGAGCGACCTGAAGTGCAAGATAATGAAGTATTTAGCGTTATAAAGCTTTCGGGAAACGCACCTCTGAATGGCTTCAATGAGTCATGTCCAACATTTATTTTTACAAGAGAAATAATTAATAATGCATCGAGTTAATGCAAATTACTCGGAAATATTTCAGGTCTACTGACTGATCAAGTAGTGATCGGCCAGTAGTGAACAGCGGCTCAGCAAGAGATGGTCTTCAGACGATTCACTAATCAGAAAACTGTCGTCTCCAGACCCCCGACCTTTCAGCATTGACAAATGGACAGGAACAGTTTACATTTCAGGGCTCAGCTCATGTTGTGTGCAGCGACACAGAAATAAAACAATAAAAAAACAACGGAGGAATAATGAAAGATGTACATGAAGAAAGCAGCAACAAAAACATTCTGTGACACATTTAATTATTTACACTTGCATTTTAAGGTTGTAATCTTGCATTTATTAACTGTGACTTTGCACAGTACTTTATTTTATTTTCATATTTATTTATTTATTTTTGTGCAAAGTATTCCTCTAAAGTAGCCACTGTTTGTCCACGTGTTCACAGCGCAGAAGGGCATCCTATGGCGAGGCTGGTATGTGCGAACGCTGACGTGGATCACGTGGACAGGACCAAAGCACGTGACGTCTGTCGATCACTGGTGGAGTTGATCGTTTACCCCTGCAGGAAAAATAGATTAATCAATCAATATATCTTCAGTTTTGCCTTTGGCAATGCCAATAACTAATTACAACAATTAACAAGATGCCCACCCAGGGACGCCAAATTAATGGAGGTTAACTGTGAGATTTCTGTTTCACTTTCCAGTATAGATGGCAGAAATAATGAAGAGATGTGTACAATTTATGCATGAGGTTTACAAATCATCAAAAGTCCATATTAAACACCTTCACTTTCTCTGTTGTGGTCTCTGGGATTCACAAATAACCCATACACACTCTTGCTGTAAAAAAAAACAAACATATATATATAAATTAATAATAACATTAAGATAATAGAAAACATAAACATGCAAGGATATACAGTAGATAGATAGATAGATAGATAGATAGATAGATAGATAGATAGATAGATATTTTATTGTTTTGTTTTCTCATTGCAGAGCACTTCATTCAAATGGATTTGGACCTGTATAATACATTTATGATATACAGATGGAGTATCAACACGACTGCTGAAGTTCTGTGTGTTGGACTTCTCTAGCGCCTTCAACACCATCCAACCTCTGCTCCTTAGGGACAAGCTGACAGAGATGGGAGTAGATTCATAACTGGTGGCATGGATCGTGGACTATCTTACAGACAGACCTCAGTATGTGCGTCTCGGGAACTGCAGGTCTGACATTGTGGTCAGCAGCACAGGAGCACCACAGGGGACTGTACTTTCTCTGGTCCTGTTCAGCCATCGGACATCCAATACAACTCGGAGTTCTGCCACATGCAAAAGTTCGCCGACGACACTGCTATCGTGGGCTGCATCAGGAATGGGCAGGAGAAGGAGTATAGGAACCTCATCAAGGACTTTGTTAAATGGTGCGACTCAAACCACCTACACCTGAACACCAGCAAAACCAAGGAGCTGGTGGTGGATTTTAGGAGGACCAGGCCCCTCATGTACCCCGTGATCATCAAAGGTGACTGTGTGCAGATGGTGCAGACCTATAAATATCTGGGAGTGCAGCTGGATGATAAACTGGACTGGACTGCCAATACTGATACTCTGTGCAAGAAAGGACAGAGCCGACTATACTTTCTTAGAAGGCTGGCGTCCTTCAACATCTGCAGTTGTATGCTGCAGATGTTCTATCAGACGGTTGTGGCGAGCAACCTCTTCTATGCGGTGGTGTGCTGCGGAGGCAGCATAAAGAAGAAGGATGCCTCACACCTGGACAAGCTAGTGAGGAAGGCAGGATCTATTGTAGGCACGGAGCTGGACAGTTTAACATCTGTGGCAGAGTGACGGGCACTGAGCAGGCTCCTGTCAATTATGGAGAATCCACTGGAGCCACTGAACAGGATCATCTCCAGACAGAAGAGTAGCTTCAGCGACAGACTGCTGTCACCGTCCTGCTCCACTGACACACTGAGGAGATCGTTCCTCCAACATACTATGTGACTCTTCAATTCCACCTCGGGGAGTAAACATTAAAATTATACAAAGTTATTGTCTGTTATACCTGCATTGTTATCACTCTTTAATTAATATTGTTTTGTTTTTTTTTTGTATCAGTATGCTGCTGCTGGAGTATGGGAATTTCCCTTTGGGATTAATAAAGCATCTATCTATCTATCTATCTATCTATCTATCTATCTATCTATCTATCTATCTATCTATCTATCTATCTATCTATCTATCTATCTATCTATCTATCTATCTATCTATCTATCTATCTATCTATAGTGTGTCCACCAGGGGGTGCTGCAGTTTCTCAAACCCCTGACACAAATGCACAGACACAAATTCCAGTATGAACAAAGAGTTTAACTGTGTGAAACTCTTACACACGAGTTTCCCACACCACAAGCTGTAACTCCAACATTCAGCATCTCTGCCGTCTCTCCTCGCTCCTTCAGGCCAGCTTTGTCTTCCTCCTCCCGACTCTGGAACCGTGTTGAGGCAGGCTGCTCCTTTAGTGTAAAACCTGGGAGTTCTGGTGTCCCGTGACTGTGGTTCGGCAATAAATCTGAGTGAGGCTCAAGTCCAATAAAGTAGGGCTTACTAGTCCCCTCAGTGTCCCTTGGTGCCACCCATGGAACCCAAAAGGACTGACCCAAAGAACGACAAATCCCCATGTGGCCTGTGGGTATCTGTAGTGGTACCCTAACCCAGGTTGATTGGGGAAGACAAGTCCGGCTGGGATGCTGGTCCCAGTGTGAAACCTTTCACAACAGCATAATATACAAATACAGTATGCAGACAAAGGACAATAACAAAGAACAAAAAACGTAAAATTACAACAGCTTTGTTGAGTATTTTCTCTCTTATTGGAAAAGGCACATAACTTATGAATTCTGATCTTTCAATTCCTGTGCTCAAGGTGGACCAGTTCTCTAGCTAGTTATTAAGCTTCTAGCACCTGCAGGCCTTACAGATAAATGTCAACTGGCTGACCCTCCTCTGACTCACAGATGATATTGTACTCCTTACAAAAAGCACGGCAACTACAGACCATGCTGAATACTCAAGATCACAGAGGATCGGCTGTCAGTTTGTAAGTCAGCCATACATGCAGTCAGATGATGAAGCTCCCAGTCACATTACTATCAGAAACAATGAAACAGAAAAGGAGGTGAACATGAGGCGGATCATGAAAAGGAGATCTCATGGAGAATAAGAGCTGGATGGAGGGCAGGGTGTTCGACTCGATCAATAATAATAATAATAATTCATTACATTTATATAGCGCTTTTCTCAATACTCAAAGCGCTATCCACACAGGGAGGAACCGGGAAGCGAACCCTCAATCTTCCACAGTCTCCTTACTGCAAAGCAGCAGCACTACCACTGTGCCACCTGTGAGGATGTGTTGAAAGTGAAGCTGGACAGGACCATTGGCTGTGACCTCTCCAACAGCACAGTGTTGCCTGCTATGCTATATGCAAGCAAAATCTGGCATACAGTAAAGAGGGAAGAGCAATCGAACAAAAAAAACACACTGTGGATTAATAAAGATTTAAAAAAAAACTGATGATAAGGCATTAGGAGACAGCTAAAGGGCATGGGGAATTGTAATACCACACCAGACCAGCGGGTGGCAGAGTGTGCTGACTGTCTCTCTCTCTCAGTTTCTTGCAAACCAAGTGATGATGTCACTTCTGGTTCCAGTGCCTCTGATGATGTCACTTCCGGTTCCGGACTAGATGACATAATTCCCTTCCCCAGCCCTTAAAACCACCATCTTACCACCAAAGCTCTGTTTTGGGCTCTGCCTTGTGAATATCTCTGATCAAGTATTACTAAACTTCTTATATACGGGTGGCTGCCCAAAACGTTTATGATGTCTGAAGTCTCATTTCTATCACAGCTTATAAGACTAAGGACTGCAAAGTGAATCGTAAAGCATATGAGAACATGAGAGCAACCATTAAGAAGGATATCAGGGAGGCTAAAAGACAGTTGGAGAGGAATAGAGCAGATAAGGCGAAAGACGACCCTAAGGGATTCTTTAAATAGTAAGACAACAATCAAGGAGGACGTGAAGGGCAGCAGGAATAGTAAAGGAGGATTATAAAATACAGACAGTGAGATAGCAGACGCCCTAAACTTACGTTTTTATGAGGTGTTTACAAGTGAGCAAGTGGATAACCTCAGAGCAGTAACAGGGACTACTAAGGAGGTACTGAGGGATTTTAAAATTGTAGAGGGAGAAGAGCTGTGATGATTAAACAACCTGAAATCAAACAAATCACCAGGACCAGATAATATTTACCCTCATGTTCTTAAGGAGGCCAGCGAGTACAAATATAAACCCTTGACACGTATTTTTAGGAAGTCACTGCACACTGGAGAGATTCTGAAGGACTGGAAAATGACAAATTTCATCCCATTATATAAAAAGGGTGACAGGGCAGATCCAAGCAACTACAGGCCAGTAAGCTTAACGGGCATCACAGGAAAATTAATGAAAGGAATTATTAAGGAGAAGATTGAGCAACACCTGGCAAGTACAGGACAGTCAGCATGGGGTCAGAAGAGAGGATACGAGCAGAGTGGAGCAGATGAGATTATTGATCAAGACTTTCAGAAAGCATTTGATAAGGTGCCACATGAGAGGGTGGGCATCAAACTAAAAGAAGTGGCAGTTCAGGGTGTGGAGTGTTGATGGGTGCAGAATTGGCTCAGACACAGGAAGCAGAGGGTGACGTGTGAGGAAGTCAATCAGAATTGGGTGATTTTAAGAGTGGTGACCAGCAGGGGGCAGTGCTGGGGCAGCTGCTATTTTTAATATATAGAAATGATTTAGATAGGAATTTAAGGAACAAGCTGGTGAAGTTTGCAGATAATACCAAGATAGGTGGATTAGCAGATAATTTGGAATTCGTTATATCATTACAAAAACTCCCATGAAGCCCTGCACCATTGCAATCTAGGGGGGCTGCTATCTAGGTAACGCTCTGGCTATGCTTGCTCACCCGGTTCTTCCAGCATGGAGGCATCCCAGCTTGGCAAGGGCCCCGGCCACACGCCACAATGCACACCCACAATTTTTTATTTATTAATTCTTATTATTTTCTGAGTTGCGGACTTACTATGCCACATGTATGAGTGCCCAGTTGGCTGCAGACAGGGGTTCCTCTCTGCCCAGGACAGATACCTGCCTTGTGCCCAGGGCTGCCAGTAAAGGCTTTAGACCCCGTCTTAGGTGAAGCATGCTTAAAAATGGCTGGCTGATTGTTTCTTTTGATGCCAAGCTGTTGGGGGTCGCCAATAATAAGAGTGTGATTTTCAATTGAAATTGCATCTCACACTTACTGCGCCCGGCTCTGCACGTCCTCGACGAAAAGCAGCTTGACATGAAGGTGGCACCTGCATGACTCTCTTATAATAAAGAGGCGTCATTTTGCCAAAGCTGCCCATTTGCATATTTATTGAAACAACGTCTTCCATAAAATCATTATGATAACAGCAGCGGTGGCCTTGGATACGACAGCCCTGACTCCCATTCATTTTCCTCGTGGAGGGCTTTCTCATTCTCTCAAATAAAAGTGAATCACGCATAGATCCAGCAAAATTCATAACGATGAACGCAGCCTTTCATCCATTTCAATAACCCAGGAGGAATCCCAAAATGACTTCCTCAATCGGCAATTGTTCTTACAGCCCCGCTGCGAATGGATTTTATATTCAGTCAAATAACAACAATGAAGCCCTGGATCCTCTGAGCGTCGATCTCTTCAGCCTGGAGCCCCAAGAGTGCAAGTGTTGGCTCCGAGTGTTACAAGAACAAGCAGGATGGGATGCCAGTCTGTCTTTGGGCAGTGCGTACCTGATGGGCACGGCCAGGAATACAAGAACAGCCTAAAGAGACTCACTCACCAGGGCATCGGGAGTATGCCAGGGAATCTACTGAAGCTGAGAGTTTAGTGCAGTAGGGCAGCGGTGCACACCACCGGACCACCTTCTCACTTTTAGAACAAGGCAGGGGGCTTCCATTTGGCCAATTTGGTTAGGGTCACACTTGACGACTTTTCAGTTGTAGACTTCATTTACTTAACCTTAGCAAGTTGGAGGTGGCGTGTGGTGTGGTGGTTAGTGGGGTCTGACATCCCCAGCGACTCAACGAAGCTAACCCAGGACTTGCCCCGATACAATCAGGCCAAAGAACTGGTGAAGACGCCCCGTTTATATATTAAACTGCCATATTTATAATACATGTTAAGCATGAGGATTCATTCTGAGAGAAGATGTGAAATACTGTACACTGCATTGAGACCCCTTGACTAAATCTGCTATTTCTGCTCATCAGTCTGTGCTCAATAACCCATAAGTGACAAAGTGACAACATGGTTTCAAAAATCAGAAACTGAAATCTCTCATTTACAGAAGTACTCAGACCCAATGCAGGGGCCCTCCAAATTGTGCTTCCTGATTGCTCTAATTCTCCTTGAGATATTTCTAGAACTTGATTAGCACCCACTAGTGTCAAACGGAATTGACTGGACATCATTTAGAAAGACACACATGGACCTGTGTGCAGAAGATCCCACAATGTGAGTCAGGGCAAAAACCAAGCCACGAGGTCCAATGAACTCTCTGTAGACCTCCACCATGAAATTGTGGTGAACCATAAATGAGGGCAAGGGGATCAAATCATTCTTAAAGCTTTGGGAGGAAGAAGAAGAAGAAGAAGAAGAAGAAGAAGAAGAAGAAGAAGAAGAAGAAGAAGAAGAAGAAGAAGAAGAAGAAGAAGAAGAAGAAGAAGAAGAAGAAGAAGAAGAAGAAGAAGAAGAAGAAGAAGAAGAAGAAGAAACCAGGACTCTTCATAGAGTTGGCTGTCTGGCCAAAATGAATAACTGGGTAAGAAGGGCCTCAGTTAGAGAGATGACCAAGAACCCAGTGGTCACTCTAGCAGAGCATCAGACGTCATCTGCTGAGAGGGGTGGTCCTGTCAGAAGGATAACCATCTCAACATCACTACATCCATCAGGTACTTATGGCAGAGTGGACAGACGGAAGCCACTCTTGAGTAAACAGCATATTACTGCCCCTTTGGAGTTTGCCAAATGGTATTTCAAAGATTCTGGTCTTATCAGGCAAAAGTGAACACTTTGGGTAAAACTTCAATCACTATGTCTGGTGAAGATGAGGCACAGCTAATCACCTGCCTAATACTACCCTCATGGTGAAACACTGTGGCGGTAGCATCATTGTATGGGAGTGCTGGTAGAGAGAGACTGGTCAGAATTGAGGCAAGGATAAATGCTGCTAAATACAGAGCAGACCGTGAAGAACACCTGTGACCTCAAACTGGGACAATGAGAGAATGACCCAAAGCACGCAGCCAAGACATCACACAGTGGCTTCAGGACAAGACTCTCAGGGTCCTTGACTGGCCCAGACAAAGGCCAGACTTAAACCAAATGTGAGAGACCTGAAGATGGCAGTTTAGAGATACTCCCTATCCAACCAAATCGAGCTGGAGAGAATCTGCCAGGAAGAATTGGATCAACTGCCTAAATCCAAATGTGCAAAGCTTGTGGAGACTTACCATGAAGACCAGAAGCTGGAACCGCAGGCAAAAGGGTCTTCTACAAAGTACTGAATGAAGAGTCTGAAAACTTCAATGAAGGAGAGATATCAGCCGTTGATTTTTAAGAAATATACAAACCTCTCTGAAAACATCATTATGGGCTGTTGAGTGAAGACTGATGGGCAAACACTGCAAATGAAATATACAGCACGATAAATTGTACAGGAAATGATGGGGTTTGAATACTTTCTGAATTCTCTTTAAGTACATTTAAAAGAGACGCAGGTCTGCCTTACACATCTATCTATCTATCTATCTATCTATCTATCTATCTATCTATCTATCTATCTATCTATCTATCTATCTATCTATCTATCTATCTATCTATCTACAGTGTGTCCACCAGGGGGTGCTGCAGTTTCTCAAACCCCTGACACAAATGCACAGACACAAATTCCAGTATGAACAGAGTTTAACTGTGCGAAACTCTTACACACAAGAGTTTCCCACACCACAAGCTGTAACTCCAACACTCAGCATCTCTGCTGTCTCTCCCTGCTCCTTCAGGCCATCTATCTAATCAAATCCTGCTGACTACACTATCTATCTATCTATCTATCTATCTATCTATCTATCTATCTATCTATCTATCTATCTATCTATGATGCCTTTCAAATCTATCTATTATATAGTGCCTTTCACATCTATCTATCTATTACATGATGCCTTTCAAATCTATCTATCTATCTATCTATGATGCCTTTCAAATCAATCTATTATATAGTGCCTTTCACATCTATCTATCTATCTATGATGCCTTTCAAATCTATCTATTATATAGTGCCTTTCACATCTATCTATCTATCTATGATGCCTTTCAAATCTATCTATTATATAGTGCCTTTCACATCTATCTATCTATCTATCTATCTATCTATCTATCTATCTATCTATCTATCTATCTATCTATCTATCTATCTATCTATCTATCTCACTGCACTAAGTGAATTCAATTCGATTTATTTGTATTTACTCCTTTATTGCGCTCAGGTTTTGAGAGCTTATGTGGAAATGTAATGAAATCGGGCAAAATTACTGAAGCACTGAACATTTATATACATAAATAAATTTTAAGTTAAACACACTTTGAAGCATAACGAATTTTCAATTATTTGCATAAGCAAATGATAACAATTTAAAATGCCCCCCTTAACATAATCATTTTTGTAAAACCAGTTGACAACGGAAGATAGGACATTAAGAACCCGCTCCACGGTCGATTACAACAGACAAAGCGACAGTTTTGAAGACCTTAGCCAACTGTCAGCGCACCCCCTCCTTGGTGGTCTACAATTCTTATCTCATCACAATGAGATATGTCTCTAATAAAGCGGAGATGCTATCCCATAATTCTTAATACCCTTTCTATGTGATCAGATATTTACGCCACAATATGAAGATTCATAGTTATTATCGTGACGCTCGGTAAATGAGGGCGAAAACAAGATCGTCTACTCGATTAATAAGTGGAGGCGGGCAAGTGCTGCAATGTCATGTATTTCACCCAATCGGCTGTCTGCGTCTCTGCGCGTGTCCAGCTGAGCCAATCAGCAGGGTGGCGGTTTACGAGAAGCTCCGCATTTTCTAACACGCGCGCCGTGTAAAGCACACGGTATCTCAAATAGCAAGAACATCTCCTCAGTGAGACTTTTGAAAGTTGAAGTAAGTGGTAATGTAAGTAGGGTTACGGTGATTTTCCAGCGATGCTGAGACAGAATCATTCAAAGAGCTGAAAGTGCGTTTTAACAGCAAACAACTCGAACACGCCGAAGTGCCACTCGTGAAATGTTTATGCTGCAAACTTTTTCTTTCTGGCAGGCGAATGTGACAGCTTTCAACCTTCACGTACACGATGACCGGCGGAGCGCTATAAACTTGTGTGAGCAGTAGTTCATATTAGAAAAAGTATTAATAAAGTTTATTGATTTATTTAAAACAGCGAGGAGGATCAACTATAGGGAGGAAGGGAAGTGGAGAAGTGCTCGGAGTAGCTCAGCATGTACAGTTTTCTTATTGAAAGTACTCCAAAAAACTGGTGTGACCACCTCTGTGTGCTTTTCTACATATCGAGAACTTCTCTGCAAAGCATTAAAGTCATTCAGGAGCGAAGGAACCGACGCCGGACTCTGGTTAGACGCAAGTAGCGCACTCCATTCAGCCGCACTTACAGCCTGCTGGCATCCAGAACACAGAGCTGTTAATCTATAGGCCTACATTTAAAAGTGATTCATTAGTTGAAAAAAATATTCTGTTAAATTAAACCTGCACAGCGAGTCACATCGTAGGCCACCATCTTGTTAAGGGGCAGTTGGGTATTGCCCGGCCACTCGTTGGTACAATGGCCACAATGAATGACAATTGGTACAATGACACACTAATGACAAGGACAGGCAGGAATCAACATAGTGAATAAATCAAATTAATTAAAGAAAATATCACAAACATAGGAAACACAGGGGGACTGCTGCGTTCAAGCTAGCAACTAGCAGTTGTCCTGTGTTTCCTCTTTTTGTGTTTTTTTCTATATTAATTGGATTTATTCACATATTGCATCCTGCTTTTTCCTGTCATTAGTGGTAAGTGTCATTATACGCATGCCGTTGATTGCCTTGACGCACATTTTCATGTCTAATTAATGAGCCTAACTGTGATTTTTAAGTGGCGCTGTTACAGTTGTATAAATTATAGTCGAACGCCATTTAGCCCTTTACATTGCCCATTACACATCGCAGTCAAATCCCATTCATTAGATATGGAAGTGTGCCAACTCTGCCAGTCACTTTCACCCTGCAGGTCCCCACGCTTGGCCGCGCAAAACTCAACTGCATCGTCACAAAGGCATCTGTCTTGTCACAAAATTGTCAAAACGAATGGCGGCCCGACATGACGTAGGCCTACCACCTTTGTACCGATGCAGGCAAGAGCGGCGTTTCGGGGTGTCCCCACGCCTAAGGCGGCCCCGCTTTTGAGGTGTCGGGTTTGAGCGGATTTGTCAAGTATTTGAGATGCTTCAAAGAAGAACCCTTTAATTAATCCTTTTCAAGGTCTAATTCCGTATATGTACGACTTTGAAAACATTCCGAAGTCCACCTTCATCGCCCGAAAACGGTCGCCAGTATAATCCCTTCCTAAAATAGGTGGAGCCCATTAGTCACTGGGTTGGCTTCTCCTATCTATAGAAAAAGACACAGCAGATCCCGATTAGACTCATAAACGACTCTTCCAATCGGAAGGCATGCAAGTAAGGTGAATTTTCGTCTCTGAATCTGGAAACTGGTAAGAGATTTCATGACGATACCTCTTCGTTAATTTCACAATTCCGGTCGAAACGCTGAAGCTCACATTTTATTTGTAGGCCATAAACATGTCCGAATATTAATGCAGAAAAACACGATAACCGGTCAGCGTGAGTTACGACTACGACGTCCTGCATATGGACACTCGGAATACCTACAATTTGGGTACTTTTCTAGACGAGGCTCCGCTACTTTTTGCATGACATCGCATTTCGCACTGTCGTGGTATTGTCATGAATTATGAATTGCACTTTTTTAATAGATTATATCCAGGGCCGGATTAAGACGAAATTGGGCCTGATGCTGCAGCGGAAAAAATGCCTATTTTTTTCTCGGCATTAGTGCCTGTGCATTCGACACTCACCGCACATGCGCACTTAGACCGACCAAGGAGCCTTAATTGCTTGCGACGCAACCAGCCAGCCTTTATTGAACATGAATAGTAAAAACGACGTAGTATCGTAATGTAACAACTCGAGATTAACCTCAAACTATGTAACATCAATATTCAATATCAATTGTCTGAAAAGTGCACTTAATGCAGAAAAGGCTAAACCAGATCAACTTAACCTTGGCATATTGTCACCCTAACTACTGCGCTAGTGCTGCTTATACTTATTGCTGTTTTTCGAGCCTTAGCAAGCGCGAATTCTTCCATCGTGTCAGTGAAGTCAAGGCTGCGCTGCAGCTCAATGCTCATAAGCGCCAGCATTCTTAGCCTTTCCTGCCCCATTGAGGACAGCAGCTCTCCTTTGACTATTCCCGACTTTGAGAAGCTCCCCTCGCCGGAGGCATTGGACACCATCATGCACAGATAGATGCGCAACCCAATCTCGACATTTGGAAATGTCTGAGAAAGATTCAACGATGACCAAAGCCTGTACATAGTAAGCTCTGCTGATTCGTTCACAGTCACCGGTTTCTGAGTGCGCATAAACGCGCAAAGAACAATAGGAACTGTATAATAAGTAACGCTGTGTCTAGGCGTCCGAAAGTCGGACTCCAAATTTCATTCTAAGAATTATTTTGAGGTTAATATAGCAAAGGAAAACTGTTCAGCTTCCAGAAAATTCTCGTCTGTTTTCATCTGGGCCTATTTCAGGAATGGGCCTAATGCTGCAGCATCAATAGCACCCACCTTAATCCGGCCACGATTATATCGTTATATTTTGATCAAGTCTAAGTGTTATCTTGCAAAAAATTAGCTGAATACTGTAATGAGAAAATCCGGTGTATGTTAACATTATTTTTTATTAAATTCGCGCGCAAGTTTATACAGTCCACACATGGTGGGTAGTGGGGTTGGTCAGCGCTTGGCCCCGCCTACCCCTAAAGCCGCCTCTGTGTGCAATGCTGGAGAGTATCAGTTGCTCCAGTTAAAGGATCAATTTTAATGATGCAAATTAAAATACACATTACAAAATGTTTTTGTCTTTCTGTTAACGTTGTGAATAACAAGAGGCGTGTTTTAAATGAGGACACTTTGAGTAAATGTCAGTGGGTGTCAGTTTTATTAAATACATCCAGCAATTTTTTTTTCAGTGATGGCATAAAGCAGTCTGTATGAGTTAAAGCAAATACAACGGAATAAAACTGCGTGGCGTGATTAACGGTTAAGGTGGGCTTTAGACCAGTTCTCAGGGTTTCAGCTCCTGATTATTGCGAGTTTCTCTCCCCACCTGTGACTTCTATCCCCCTAACGACCCCCACCAACCACCCCGTTCGCAAGCCCCCTCTTCCTTGCGTTTCGGCGTTACAGTATATGGTGATCGATAGCGAGGAAACTAGCTGACAGAAGTTAATTCAGTGGTTGGATTATTTATTTATTTATCCATTCATTATCCAACCCGTTCAATCCTAACACTGGGTCACGGGGGTCTACTGGAGCCAATCCTAGCCAACACAGGGCGCAAGGCAGGAAAGAAACCCCGGGCAGGGCGCTAGCCCACCGCATGGCACACACACACATACACCAAGCACACAACAGGGACAATTTAGGATCTCCAATGCACCTAACCTGCATGACTTTAGACTGTGGGAGGAAACTAGAGCACCCGGAGGAAATCTTTTATTTATTTATTTATCCATCCATCCATCCATTATCCAACCTGCTGAATCCGAACACAGGGTCACGGTGGTCTGCTGGAGCCAATCCCAGCCAGCACAAGGCAGGAACCAATCCCGGGCAGGGTGCCAACCCACCGCAGTTATTTATTTATCCATCCATCCATTATCCAACCCGCTATATCCTAACTGCAGGGTCACGGGGGTCTGCTGGAGCCAATCCCAGCCAACACAGGGTGCAAGGCAGGAAAGAAACCCCGGGTAGGGCGCCAGACCATATTTTTATTTATTTATTTATGAGTGGAGTTTGCACACGAGCTGTGTCAACAAGTACAGGTGACTGGGCGCGAACAGGTCGCCATCCGAACGAATCCCCATTCAGCGTCGTATGTTAGGCTCCGTCTGTAAAGATGTCGGGTCTCGAGTGGTGCCTCTGGGGGACAGGTAAGCCCTAGATGATGTCTCCCGTTTGTTGTTTGATCAGCCAGGCAATTGAAATCTTGGGATATGCTGCACGACGCTGCGCTAAGGCTTGTCATCGCAGTCTTTTCTCGGGGGTATCGCACCCGGTTTAGCCCCTTCACGTGTTTGCCGACTTTTTTTTTTTTTTTTTTTAAACACACAATGCATTGCGATGAAATCGAAGACCTCGGACTTTTATGGATGCATAGTCAACTGCTAAGTGAAAAATAACCTCTGATAACGAGCAGAGTTGAGGAAAATCTGACACCTTAGGGAATTCAATAAGCCCCCACGCACATTTTCACATCATTTCTTATGTAGGCGTTTGATTATATTAATTTTAAGTGTAGTTGCATTTTCGCAACATACGATTGATACTGAAAAAAGACTTCACACAAACGGAATAGCATCACCATCAAATGCACCGTTTCTTCGTTTTTTGCCCCCCCCCCCCCCCCCCCCGCCTTTCTTCATTGCGAATGGACGACTGTTGCCGTCGAGGTTGGGTTTTGTTTTGTGAATGCAGCGCTCGCCTGATTGCCTTGTCGCTCCGCCCCGCTGCTGGCTGATTGGTCCGCTCCGCATCGCGTCCGCCGCCTTTATAGCCTCCTCTGCTGTCTGCACGGAGAGGCTGCTCAGCGCCCGTCTCTCTGGACTCGATCGCCGTCGTTAATTCCAGCACTCTTTGCCTCCTCTGACGTTAAATGTCAAACTCTGAAGTAGCCCAAAAATAATTCATGCAAGTATAACGTTTCATTTGTGTATCCTTCAGCACGGGCTTGGCGGCTGCTGCGCTGCTCATCCTTCACTTGCTGTCTTCGCTGAGACGCCTGTCTGTATTTGGTAAGTCTATCTTTATAATGCGCATCTATCTGAAAAACGCGATTTGTTTTGAAAATAAATAAATAAATAAGGTCACAAACTCACGTTAAGTTTTCATTTCCTTTCATCACTATACATTGTGCGCATGCACACCGCAAAATCACCAAAATGAATCAATATGGAAATACTGTATGCGCTATTAAGGATTATTTTAACACTGGAGGAGTTTAACACTTGGTAATTTTGATGCGAAAAGGTGTTTTTTAATTTCAAATTCATTTTTGCTCTTACGATTTCTTTCTTCCACCCTTCCAATGACTCCAATGACCCCCCCTTCTCCATTATCATTTCGGCAGATCTTACCATTTGTTTGTCTATCTGCGATATTTAATGATGGCTTAACTTTCTCGTTTTTAAAACTGCGCAACTACATCCATCCATTATCCAACCCGCTATATCCTAACTACAGGGTCACGAGGGTCTGCCGGAGCCAATCCCAGCCAACACAGGGCGCAAGGCAGGAAACAAACCCTGGGCAGGGTGCCAGCCCACCGCAGGGCACAACTAAATTGCTAATGATATCTTCATCACTTCAATGAGGGGTTGACGAGCCTTCTCCATGCAGGTTGGTCCTTCTCAGCCGGACCTTTATCCTTCATGTCGTCTTCTCCTTTATCTCTCGACCTCTGGTTTGATTTCCTTGCACTTTTTCTTTCCCTTTCCCATCACTTTTTTGCCCACCTATTTATTGTCTCCCCTTATCACATAACCATGCTGTTCCAACCTACTTTCCTGTAGTTTCTTGGTTACTCTTACAGTAAATCATTTGTCTTCCAACATTTCTCATTTTCTGCCACATCCATCTTCTCTGGCGCTCCCTTTATTGCCTATCACTCTTACAAATGCGCGTTCTTCAATGGCACTTTACTGAGTTGTGTGGCTCCTCGTAGAGCCATTGCTCAACAAAGCACCATTTCATTGTGAGACGAGCTCTTTGCCTGTGAAGTTGTCTCTTGGTGCTTCCTAATACATAGAAAAAATTCTAAAATCTATAATGTATGACAGGCTACCTAGCGGGGCACTAGCAGAATTAGAGAACTTTGCCCATGTTGCTATATGTACGCAGCAAAAACCAGGAGCCATTGGTATTTCACACATCTGTTGCCATCTATTCTCAGTCATTTACTGTGTAAGTTTAAGGATCTAAATAGATAAATAGTTCTTTCTGGATCCTTCACGTGGATGGGTCTTTTGGGAACCAAAAACGGTCCACCTATGGTATCGCTCTCACAAGCCATTCTGGCACCTCCATTTTTAAGAGTTGTAAGTCCATACATCCTTATGGCTTTCTAATGGTGTTTTACTGGGTTGGGTGGTTCCTTGTAGAACCATTGCATAACAAAAAATATACTTATGTGAATATGTCTTTTGCATATCAAGATGGCTCATTGGGGCTTTGAAAAGGTTCCTAATGTGTGGGGAAAAAGTGAAATCTTTAAAGTACAGTTGACTACCTATACACACTTAACAGTTCTGGTTCCTTCATGGCATTTTACTGTTTTAACCAGTGACTGACAAAAAAGAACCATTTAAAATCTGAGAAGCATTCTTTAGATATGTAAGAAGTTCTTTGGGTTTTCATAGAGTTTGTATTTGTAGGCCGCCTGAGTCCATTTAAGATCAGGAACCCATTGATATTTCACACATCTGTTATCATCTGTTCAAGGGTATTTTAGGGACCCTTTTACAGATGTATACAAATTAAGGTTCCTTCTGCGACTTTCACATGGATGGTTATTTTGGGGACCAAAAATGGTTCCCCTAATTCATTGGTCTGAAGAACCACTCTGACACTTTTTATTTCTAAGAGTGTGTCGCAGGATGCAAAGAATTATGAAAAACTGAACTCCGCCTGTGTTATTTTAACCAACGAGAGTCTGCTTAAAATCAGGATTCCTGTGGGATTTAAATCTGTTATCATCTGTTTATGGTTATTTATAGACCCTGACATGGTTCTTTCAGGAATCTTCTTATGGATGGTTCTTTTGGGAACTAAAAATGGACCCTTATGAAATTGCCCCGAAGAACCATTTTACTACCTTATTTTTAAAATTGTGCATCATTGCAAGTTTTATCACAGTCTTAAAACTAAATTTTTCGGTTGCACAATACTAACGATACCTTCTATTAAAGCTTAAAAGAGCATTGAAAGAATGGACCCATATTTATGTTTAAAATGTGTTCGCTTTGCTGTGTGGAGACAGAAAATTAGGAGCCGTCATCTGAGGGGCGCCATTCATGAAAGTCAAGGGCAGCGCGCTGCGGAAACCAAGAGGGACCAGCCTCCCAATCCCGAACCACCATTTGTCGAACTCTGATGATACTGAGGGGGCGCTGTTACCCTTTTGGCATTAGAAAAGTAAAAATGCGCACGTTTCGTATACTAAGAGGCGCGCGCTCCTTTAAAGCCCGCGGCCTTTGTGCTACTGATAGGACACGCGCTTTAGATAGTATGGGGAACTTAAGGGTCGTTGATGTCTTTAATACCGACTACCCGCTGTGGACAACGAGGGGCGACGTCCGTACACCCCGCCCAGAGCTCCAAACCGGCACTGGGTGTGTGTGTTTTTTTTTTTATCAGAAACGTGTTGTGTTCTGATTATGCTCGCCAGATAAGGCTAGCGATTTTATAAATCATGAATTACTCTAAATAGAAAGACATTTTTACAAAGTGTATGTAAAGTATTTCAAATAAAAGTTCTTATTGGTGGAACGTTTTATAAAATAGAAATAAACGGTGATCGAAGTACGCTGTAACAATTGTAGATAATGCTGAGAAAAATAAAAGATTCTTTTACAATAATAACAATAATTGTTGCAACAACATCAAATAATTATTTACACATTGATACAATCATAATGACACGGTCATGGTAAGCGTTTTACAAAAAGCGCAGGTTCAGTCATGGCGGGGGTTGGGTTTGCATTTGAAGCACGGAATGATAATTCACAGAAAGGACTGAAAAGAGCGCAGCGAGTCGTAAAGAAACAAAGCGCATTTACGATTTCAGCACCACGAGGTGAGGACAGCTCCGGGCGCGGCGGCTTCCATTGCTCCGCCAGATAACGATGACTTCTAACAGCCTTATCTGTATGGTTTGTATAAATCCCGTTGAATAAAGATGCGTGCAGCTGATGTAGACGCTGCTTCCGAAAAACAACATAAAATGTCATTTTGGGGCTTCTCGGGAATTATTGAAAGGTTGCTTTTTCCAGTAACGAGATGAAGCATAGTCATATCACCTATGTCCATATGTTCTATCTCTTTTTGCTGTTCCTTTATTTCACCGAGTAATAATTTCCGTTTGTTTCCGCTAATGCGATCTTTACTGTCAGTTTATTGAGACTTTCGAACTTTAGTACTTTCATAATCTGTAACCTGCTCCACATGTGTATCACGCCAACGTTGTTGAACCTCTTTACGACGTTCTACTTTGTCTTTTCTACTTCTACTGTTTGTCTATTATTTCCACCTCCGCTTGGACCCGTTAGGTTTTCAGTTTTTCTCTTGGCACAATGTCTCGTGTATATATATATATATATATATATATATATATATTTAATATGGTTGAAAATAGTTTTACTGTCAAATAATGCAAAGAGTACGCGACACATGTTTCGCCCTAATTCTGAGCTCATCAGGCATACGCACTCACTGCACCCCCTTTCGGGAATCGAACCTTGGACGTTAGCACTAGAGGCGAAGCCTCTTAAGTTGCGCCATGGTGTGTGGTTCGTTTATTTGACAGCATGTAGATCGGGGTAATTACATTTACGGCATTCGTAGTCTGAATCACAATCTGATTGTATGGGTGGTTACCTACCAGGTAACGCTTGTGGTTGGTCAGCAAGTCGGCTAACATCCGCCATGGTGCCTCTTTCAGTTACGAGAAGCAGATCATAGAATGGTTGAAAATAGTTTTACTGTCAAATAATGCAAAGGTAACCACCCATACAATTAGATTGTGATTCAGACTACGAATGTCATAAATGTAATATATATACAGTCATATGAAAACATTTGGGAACCCCTCTTAATTCTTTGGATTTTTGTTTCTCATTGGCTGAGCTTTCAAAATAGCAACTTCCTTTTAATATACGACATGCCTCATGGAAACAGTAGGATTTCAGCAGTGACATTAAGTTTATTGGATTAACAGAAAATATGCAATATGCATGATAACAAAATTAGTCAGGTGCATAAATGTGGGCACCCCAACAGAGATATGTTATCAATACTTAGTTGAGCCTCCTTTTGTCCTCTAGACGCTGTCCTCCTATAGCCTCTGATGAGTGTCTGATTCTGGATGGAGGTATTGTTCACCATTCTTCATACCAAATCTCTCCAGTTCAGTTCAATTTGATGGACAGCCTGCTTCAAATCATCCCATAGATTTTCTATGATATTCAAGTCAGGGGACTGTGACGGCCATTCCAGAACATTGTACTTCTCTCTCTGCATGAATGCCTTTGTTGATTTCGATCTGTGTTTTGGCTCATTGTCTTGTTGGAATATCCAACCCCTGCGTAACTTCAACTTTGTGACTGATGCTTGAACATTATCCTGAAGAAGTTGTTGATATTGGGTTGAATTCATCTGACCCTCGACTTTAACAAGGGCCCCAGTCCCTGAACTGGCCACACAGCCCCACAGCATGATGGAACCTCCACCAAATTTGACAGTAGGTAGCAGGTGTTTTTCTTGGAATGCGGTGTTCTTCTTCTGCCATGCAATGCGCTTTTTGTTCTGAGCAAATAACTCCATTTTTGTTTCATCAGTCCAAAGCACTTTGTTCCAAAATGAATCTGACTTGTCTAAATGAGCATTGGCATACAACAAGCGACTCTGTTTTGTGGTGTGAGTGCAGAAAGGGCTTCTTTCTCATCACCCTGCCATACAGATGTTCTTTGTGCAAATGGCGCTGAATTGTAGAACAATATACAGATACAGCATCTGCAGCAAGATGTTCTTGCAGGTCTTTGGAGGTGATCTGTGGGTTGTCTGTCACCATTCTCACAATCCTGCTCATATGCTGCTCCTGTATTTTTCTTGGCCAGCCAGACCTGCTGGTTTAACAGCAACTGTGCCTGTGGCCTTCCATTTCTTGATTCCATTCCTTACAGTTGAAACTGACAGTTTAAACCTCTGAGATGGCTTTTTGTAGCCTTCCCCTAAACCAGGAGACTCAACAATCTTTGTTTTCAGATCTTTGGAGAGTTGCTTTGAGGATCCCATGCTGTCACTCTTCAGAGGAGAGTCAAAGGGAAGGAAGCACAACTTGTAATTGACCACCTTAAATACCTTTATATCTCATGATGGGACACACTGGTCTATGAAGTTCAAGGCTTAACAAGCTCATCACACCAAGTCGTCAGTATTGAGCAGTGACAGGCATTCAAATCAGCACAATGACAAGGGACCCACATTTGTGCACAGCCAGTTTTTCACATTTGATTTAATTTCATACAACTAAATACTGCGTCACTAAAAATGTTTGTTCAGAAAGCACTGCAGTGCTCCTAGGAAATGAAAGACATGCCACTGATATCTTTATTGTTGAAAGGAGAGTCAATTATTATGTAGGCTGAGAGGGGGTCCCAAACTTTTTCATATGACTGATATATATAGAGTGAGACTTGCCAGGACACCACCAGTTGGAAACCACATCTTTATAAAATGCTCACGTTTATTATGCATGAATACACAGTCCTGCACAACACACAGTACTCCCAGACACCAATCACCCCTGATTTCGACTCTCTCAATGTCTTTGGCCGCCTTTCCTCTCCTCCTGGGAGCTTCGTCCTGCTCCCGCTCCCGACTCTAGCTCCCCAACTGTAGGAAGGCAGCCCCTTTTATTCCTGCCCGGATGTGCTCCAGGTGTCTGATGACGTCCTTCCGGCAGCACTTCCTGGTGTGGCAAAAGTGCTGCCCTTTGCACCGGAAGCACTCCAGGCGTCCCTGGCAGGTTCTTCCACCATCTTGCGGAGTGTGGCGGAAGTAAAGGTTTCCTGGGTTCTACGAGGCTTAAAGCGCCCCCTGGAGACGGCCACGGGTCCCAATGAGTTGGAATGTCTCTCCTCCTCTCCCGTGGTCCTCTCCTGCTCCAGGGCGGTTGCCCCCTCATGTCCCGGAAGACATAAAGGTCATCTTCCGGTCCCTCTAGGCGTCCCGGCCGGGTTAGAACCCCAGCCATCTGTGACAATATATATATCCTAACTACAGGGTGTGACCCTGAATTGGCTTCAACAAACCCCTGTGACCCTGTAGTTAGGATACACACTGTGTGTGTGTGTGTATATATATACAGTGGTGTGAAAAACTATTTGCCCCCTTCCTGATTTCTTATTCTTTTGCATGTTTGTCACACAAAATGTTTCTGATCATCAAACACATTTAACCATTAGTCAAATATAACACAAGTAAACACAAAATGCAGTTTGTAAATGGTGGTTTTTATTATTTAGGGAGAAAAAAAAATCCAAACCTACATGGCCCTGTGTGAAAAAGTAATTGCCCCCTGAACCTAATAACTGGTTGGGCCACCCTTAGCAGCAATAACTGCAATCAAGCGTTTGCGATAACTTGCAATGAGTCTTTTACAGCGCTCTGGAGGAATTTTGGCCCACTCATCTTTGCAAAATTGTTGTAATTCAGCTTTATTTGAGGGTTTTCTAGCATGAACCGCCTTTTTAAGGTCATGCCATAGCATCTCAATTGGATTCAGGTCAGGACTTTGACTAGGCCACTCCAAAGTCTTCATTTTGTTTTTCTTCAGCCATTCAGAGGTGGATTTGCTGGTGTGTTTTGGGTCATTGTCCTGTTGCAGCACCCAAGATCGCTTCAGCTTGAGTTGACGAACAGATGGCCGGACATTCTCCTTCAGGATTTTTTGGTAGACAGTAGAATTCATGGTTCCATCTATCACAGCAAGCCTTCCAGGTCCTGAAGCAGCAAAACAACCCCAGACCATCACACTACCACCACCATATTTTACTGTTGGTATGATGTTCTTTTTCTGAAATGCTGTGTTCCTTTTACGCCAGATGTAACGGGACATTTGCCTTCCAAAAAGTTCAACTTTTGTCTCATCAGTCCACAAGGTATTTTCCCAAAAGTCTTGGCAATCATTGAGATGTTTCTTAGCAAAATTGAGACGAGCCCTAATGTTCTTTTTGCTTAACAGTGGTTTGCGTCTTGGAAATCTGCCATGCAGGCCGTTTTTTGCCCAGTCTCTTTCTTATGGTGGAGTCGTGAACACTGACCTTAATTGAGGCAAGTGAGGCCTGCAGTTCTTTAGACGTTGTCCTGGGGTCTTTTGTGACCTCTCGGATGAGTCGTCTCTGCGCTCTTGGGGTAATTTTGGTCGGCCGGCCACTCCTGGGAAGGTTCACCACTGTTCCATGTTTTTGCCATTTGTGGATAATGGCTCTCACTGTGGTTCGCTGGAGTCCCAAAGCTTTAGAAATGGCTTTATAACCTTTACCAGACTGATAGATCTCAATTACTTCTGTTCTCATTTGTTCCTGAATTTCTTTGGATCTTGGCATGATGTCTAGCTTTTGAGGTGCTTTTGGTCTACTTCTCTGTGTCAGGCAGCTCCTATTTAAGTGATTTCTTGATTGAAACAGGTGTGGCAGTAATCAGGCCTGGGGGTGGCTACGGAAATTGAACTCAGGTGTGATACACCACAGGTTATTTTTTAACAAGGGGGCAATTACTTTTTCACACAGGGCCATGTAGGTTTGGATTTTTTTTCTCCCTAAATAATAAAAACCATCATTTAAAAACTGCATTTTGTGTTTACTTGTGTTATATTTGACTAATGGTTAAATGTGTTAGATGATCAGAAACATTTTGTGTGACAAACATGCAAAAGAATAAGAAATCAGGAAGGGGGCAAATCGTTTTTCACACCACTGTATATATATGTGTGTGTGTGCTTTACTGAAGCTTTTATTCAAGAGACGCACAAAAGGGACTGTTTAGGAACACGTGTTAGAGGACAAAGTCACACAATTGATCACCACAAATGAAGAACTCAGAACAAAATGTCATTCGAGTTTCACTTTTTACTTAAAAGAAGCAAACAAAACAATTATTTGTTAGACAATAAATTACCAAACAGGAGTCTTCAAATGCTTCTTAAACAGTTTGAGGGACTTGACATCTCGGATGGAGGTGGGCAGCTCATTCCACCAGCTAGGAGTTAAACATGAAAAGAGCCCGAATTGAAATTTGATAACATCCAGAGGTGGCGTCACCATGCACTGTATAAAAATCCACTAAAATGATTATATTTACAGTATATTTTCTCAGTAAAAAACTGTAATACAATAAATGGTTAAAAACAATGATTTTCCATCCATCCATTTTCCAACCCGCTGAATCCGAACACAGGGTCACGGGGGTCTGCTGGAGCCAATCCCAGCCAACACAGGGCACAAGGCAGGAACCAATCCCAGGCAGGGTGCCAACCCACCGCAGGACACACACAAACACACCCGCACACACACTAGGGCCAATTTAGAGTCGCCAATCCACCTAACCTGCATGTCTTTGGACTGTGGGAGGAAATCCACGCAGACACGGGGAGAACATGCAAACTCCACGCAGGGAGGACCCGGGAAGTGAACCCAGGTCCCCAGGTCTCCCAACTGCGAGGCAGCAGTGCTACCCACTGTGCCACTGTGCCGCCCAAAACAATGATTTTTAAATACATAAATGCATGTAAACTTACATTTAAGCAGTCTTTAAGTCAGTCAATATCAATTAATTGTTTCATTGTGCAAGACTATTTTATGGATAATTGTTGCATTGCCGTATACTCACAGTAGTACAGCATTCTAAATTTGCATGAAGTTTGCATATTTGCATAAAGGAACGCCCCTTTCAAGCAAAACTGCAAATTCTTCCTAATAATTCCCATACTTGTGCACTGGGAGAAACAAAAACTTCACGATAGTTAGCCAAATAATGTTTCAGTGTGTTCTAAAGTGTGTGATTATGGAAGCTGATTTATGCTGAGTTACGTGTGATATGCTGATGAGACTGTTGCATACCCTACATCAGAAAAGCAATCTTTCATTTTCCAAGGACAACATGAATTTGTGCATTTTGTACACCCAATAACACAAATACTGTTAACTGTTTTTTATTATGTCAGAATACTTAAGTATAACTTTTAGTCTCTGCATATGAAGTGTGTGTTATAAATTAGAAATTGTGTTGCTGAGCTTTTTACCTTAAGTTGTTTTGAGCTGAGGTAACCATAAGGTGTACATTTTAAACATGATGAAGTAATTTCATATTAATGAAGATCTAATTCTAATTGTTGACTGAATTGGATTTCCTGATACAAAATATGCACTGGTCTATGCTGGACAGTTTTTTGACAGCTCAGCTGCTAGTCATTTAACCTTTAAACTTCAGCCACCATTCATCAGCAGACCTGAGAGGTCAAGAAGGACCTCACATACAAAGAGGTGCAGACCAATCTTCTATTCTGTAATTGGGCTTCGAGGATCTAAACTTAATATGTGCCACTATGGATATCAATGGTAGTGATGATGTGCCCACCACAGCTATTGAAAATCAGATGTGCTGCTGCCTTCCGAATCCTCAGCGACAGCTTGGTGGCACAGGCCAGTTCTCCTGCCAGCATGACACTTGTGGTAGTCTAGATGTGACAAGACCAAAGCCTGGACCAGGAGTTGTGCTGCATATTCTATTATGTATGGTCTGGTCTTGATAATTTTGGATAGAATGGATCTGCAAGACAGAGAGGCCATTGCAGCATGGCCAGTGAAGGACCCGAAGGTAGTAGTCAGACTCAGCAGGTGCTTGTGATACTGAGCCAAGCTGAACAGAGATGATGGACAAGCTGGTATGACAAGTTGGTGTACTGTTGCCAAGTTGAGCTGAAGGTGGTGCTCCTTCATCCAGGTTGAGAGATCAGTGAGACATGCCAAGATTTTAGCTGATACTGTATGGGTCTGGTCCTGCCTTGTGCCCTAAGCTAGCTGGGATAGGCCTTACCCCAACCACAGTGCTACTGTATATTCTCCGGTCTGGATTGTTAAAAAATGATATAACATGACTGTGTGGTCCTCTGGAGGGAAGGACAGTTGCAGCTTTGTGTCGTCAGCAATGGAACTAATAAGCTAAACAATGGGACTGGATGATGGGTGGCCAGCGAGATGATATATAGAGAGAAGAGGAGAGCAGAGGACTCCACACCAGTCCTTGAGACACCCTTGACATCTCTTCAGGACAGGACACATGGTAGGATCTGTCTCAGAGGTAGATCAATCACCACCGTGTTCCCATGTTTAATAACAGGCTTTAACTCCTATCATCATGAAAATTATATCACGCATACTTCTCAGTATTTTGATTGCTCAGAGAGCTGTAATATCACGAATGTAATGGATTCTGTGTCCTGTCGGAGAAGAGAAAGCCCGTTTAAGACGCACGTAGTGATTCACACACAGAGCACGTAGAAGATCAAATACAAAACACAGCTAAATGTAAACTAAATGTGCTACTTTAGTTATGATGGGATTTGAGAAACTAGTAAATTAAACGGTTTTAAGATGAAGTTTATGATGTTCTACTTTAATGAAAAAATAAACTACGTGATTAAAGTGGAAATTTTGAGATTAAAGTTGACATTTCATGCTTTTTTCACAGTGTGCGCCTTTTTTTTTTTCTCTGTACCCTAATAAGCTTTCATATGACACTCAGACGATGGGCTATGACTCTCCTTTTCATGGCGACTTTGATACGTGACAACTTCTTCTTTATTTCTGGCACTGTGCAACTTTGTGCAATTGAGCTTTCGAGTTTCTCCAACACTCTATATGACTCAATCAACTTCCTTTTGTAGTTAATATCACTGTTTAAACCAACAACTAGTACGTTTTTCTTTGCCTCCATTTGGTATTCGCTGAAATTCTTCTATTTTCCCTCGTGCTTTTGCCATCGTCTTTTCACAGAGGGCTGAGCTTAAGGGCTATTTATATTGATTTGCATATTCAAAGAGGCGTAATTCTGGGAGGAGTTGGGGCGGGACCGCAGACGCGTGCACGTGCGTTACTTTTCACACTGACCGGGATTTATGGAGCTGAAGAATATGGAAGTTGGCGTTCGCACAAGTTTATGCATCTGGATTTTTTTGTGCGTAAGCACATTTCCACTTTTGTGCTGACATCATGTTATAGTGCGAATTCTACACACGGTGTTATACATGAGGCCCCCGGTGTTTTGTTTTGCCTGTGTAGCACAAGTCCGGCATTTAAAACAAATGCTCATACCCTTATAGAGTCATCTAACTTTTATTACAAACAACAAGTAACTAGATACAATACAATTCGTCAAGGCTTGTATGAATACAAATGAACTTCATAACATGCATGAAAACCCCAAAAACCACGAGTGAAATAAATTAAAAAAAAAATCTATAAACAAACACTGCGCCAATAACACAAAGTAAGTCAATCTAACAATACGTTTTGAAAAGAGTAAAGAAAAAACGTGACAAGCCCCCTTGTATCTAAAAAACAAAACTTACAACATCCTGACTCTTAGTACACACCTATACAAAATAAATACTTTAAATTCCCCATTCAAATCCCTTTAAAACCCAACAGTTAAGGCGCGGATTTCACTTCCTTACTACGAACAGCCGGCTCAACGTCACTCTCCTCGCACACCTGCCTTGAGACGGCTACGGGGCCGATTTCTACAGGTGGGTGCGACTTCATCTCTTAAAGAGACACTCACACTATTTAGGCCATCCATCTTTATTAATCCTACACCTGGGATCGCTCATTTCTGACAGCCTTCAGAAATCGTGGGGTAGATGTCTTAATGAAGCCTCTGCAGGGTATGGTTACTATCTGCCACCCTAATTTTTTGCCTGTCTCAGCCAAATCTTTCGACTTCTCGCTTTTCCTCGTCCTCCCCTCCGCAGTGATCACAGTCCTGACAAAGACACCACCTTTAAGTGGAAACTTCTACTGCCGGTCCAGATGGGCTGTCAGGTTCTACGCATTTCCAGAAGTCAGTCCGGGACCATTCCCTTGTGGCCCTAGAAGTCTGGTTTATAGTTGAAGCCTGGCGCGTCGACAATGACGTCAGACGCAGAGGCACGCCCCCCGGGTGCGCCGAGCTATGCGGATAAGGCGCCGTGCATCCAAAGTGGTGAATTTGGATAACAAACTGGTTACGTCGGCGCCAGAACGACTGAATGTGACGCAACGGTTTATCAAAGTTCAAGACAGACCTGCAAAAGTATGTGCATCACGTAGGTTCTACACGCACGAGAATATTATACTCGCTTTTCCTTTTACGGCTTTTGGTTACTCCATCTTCTATGTTTTTTTTCTCTGTGATAACGGGAATAACTCTCCATCAGCAAAGTCTGACTTCCTGGACTATGACATTGTTAGCCATGCATCACTGACCTCACACTGTCACCCACTGACCACAAAGATCATCAATGCGATAATCAAAAGCACCACAATAAGTACGAATGTGTTTCGGCCGTGCGCGCGCTTTGTCTTGCCGTCTGAGCGCAGACTTCACGAGGTAAACACAAACGAGCCCACGAGTACCGTAGTTTATTTATGGAAATGTTAACATTTCTCAATTTATTCTATATGCATCATTTAATGCCCGAAAGAGACACAGCCTGATGCAAAGATTTCACAAGACGGTCATTAGTCGTGCATGGATACAATGGGCTGTACAAGATTAAAAGTCACACATGCAAAATATACAACTTATAAAATGTTGACAGTAAATACCTATGCAGTAAACTGTAATAAATGCATTAATGTCGGCCTATGTGATCGGCAGTGCATTTTGATTCATTAGATTCGCTGTACGGGCTGCCTCTTCTTAGTGCGGCGGTTCTCAAACTGTGGGGCGCGCCAATCCCCCGAAGTAACAAAAAAGGGGGCGCGAATGTTGCCATATGTGGCGTAATTTGTCTATTCGTAGGAAAATGTTAAACTTGTAGCGGTGTATCAGCAGCAAAAAATACAGGAATCAATTTTATTAGGGTTTCAAAAAAAACGTTGTTGGCGCGATTAAAACTGTTATGAAAACTCGGGTCGCAAATACTTAAAGGTTGAGAAACGCTGTCTTAGTGATTGACCATACAGATGGAGAATTGCTGACCAATCTCCTGTTTTCAAGATTAAACATTTAGCAGGCCCGCACATGGATAGAACTTCACGGGAATTCTTATTAAACCACAGAAATTCAGTATGCGCATGTGCAGAATAAAATAGCACATGGCAAAAAGGGGAAGTAACAGACATTACACGATAAACATTTACCTGCTCTGTCTGCTTCTGCCCTGCCGCGTCTTTACATAACGGTGAGGACAGCTGCTGTGACTGCCCAGCGCAGCCATCTCAGTCCCCTCCGGCCCACTTCTGCTCTCCTTCCTCCGTTACTCCTCTCTCACTGCCAGTAATGTCTGCCAGTGGCTGAAACTGCTGTTTTAAACCTCCTTACTGCGGGGTCACAGTTGTAGTGAAGGCTTTGCCACCTTACCAGAGTTTCACCTTACTGGCTGTGGCGAAATATGTCCAGGGTCCTTGGCAGAGCGGAGTGGGTGCAGGGTATATAATCTGAAAATTGTGCAGCTCTGACGAGCGGTCGCGGAGCACTTAATGGGGGAACGGAGCGATTATGATCGGCTCAACTGTCCCTCACTGACGATCCACGGATTGTTTAGTGCTCCTGTCTTCACAAAATGGATCAAAAGTCTAAGTAGTCTGGAGAAGGAGGAAGAACGAATATTATTATCAGTAGTAGTTTGATCATTATTATTATTATTATTATTAATACTATAGCGACTTCAACAACAGGTTCGAAAAGAAAGAAAGAAACGACGAAGTAGGGATCACAGAACAGTTTACTGGAACAATAATACAAATAAATACAGGATTGTAACAGCAAAAACGAACGACTATGGACTTTAACTATTTATAATTGACTATACGCATGACTTCGCTTGCAACAACGCCTTCCTCCTCGAACCCTTTCCTCCCCTTTCAGCGTCAATCACACCCCCGCTGGCGCCGTACAACAGTCACTTCCTCCCGCCGGGCTTCAACCTGGCCGGGACGCTACAATACTACTATAGGGTGGTCCAGATCTCATTATGCAATTTTCATTACGCTGTAAGCAGGGCCGGATTTATATGAAAAGAGGCCCTAGGCTATTCCACTTATGAGGCCCTTTCACCTTCCATTTTTAAGTTTGTAAATTACATGAGAGATAATAAAATACGTAATACGCGTTGATCTTAACCAATACATTTTTATGTTTGTTTATTAGTCATATGCGTAGAATTTCTCCTTATTTTCGGTTCAGTGTTTTAGTGTTCACTGTTTTTAGAATAGTGTAATTTTAATTTTGCTAACAATTTGAATGTAGGCCCCTTTTGATCTTGAGGCCCTGTGCTGAAGCCTAGTTAGCCTATAGGAAAATCCGGCCCTGGCTGTAAGTTATTAAGTTTATTACATAGAGAATTCACAGCATCTGCCCTGCACAGAGAGATTTCACTTCAAATTCTTTTTCTTGCCGATAGATGGCAGCACCTGCACTGCATTCCAAAATGGCGGAGAGACGGTTGTCAGTCGAACAGTTGCATAATTAGATCTGGACCACCCTGTACTATACTACTACTACTACTACTACTAATAATAATCCTCTTTAATAAAATCTCTGTGTGCGTCCAGGTTTCTGTGTGTGTGTGTCTTCTGGTGAGGTGCGCATGCGCTGGGCACAGTGCAATGTACGATATTACTGTCAGAGAATGTTACAGGCGTTTTACAGAAATACAAACCAGTATTACTGCGAGAGGAAATTAAAGGTACACAATACAGTGACGCATATTACAGCCACATACAAGCCAGTATTACTGTCAGAGAAAATTAAAGGCATATTACCGACGCGCACGCCTATATTACCACCAGAGAAAATTAACAACAACAACATTTATTTATATAGCACATTTTCATACAAAAAGTAGCTCAAAGTGCTTTACATAATGAAGAGAAGAAAAATAAAAGACAAAATAACAAAGTAAAATACATTAATTACAACATTAATTAACATAGAAAGGAGTAAGGTCTGATGGCCAGGGTGGACAGAAAAAACAAAAAAAAACTCCAGAAGGCTGGAGAAAAAAATAAAATCTGTAGGGGTTCCAGGCCACGAGACCACCCAGTCCCCTCTGGGCATTCTACCTCACATAAATGAAATAGTCCTCTTTGTAGTTCGGGTTTTTCACGGAGTCACTTGATGCTGATGGTCATACAGACTTCTGGCTTTTAATCCATCCATCATTGTTGGAACATCATGGTGCTTTGGGTAGATGGTGGCGCACGCCACCACCAACAGGACACCGGAAAAGGAAACAGAAGAGAGAGTAGGGGTTAGTACAAATTTTGAATGAATAGTTATTATAATGAATTGGATATACAGAGTGTCAGGATTAAATTACAGTGAAGTTATGAGAAGGCCATGTTAAAATAATGTGTTTTCAGTAGTTTTTTAAAGTGCTCCACTGTATTAGCCTGGCGAATTCCTACTGGCAGTCTATTCCAGATTTTAGGTGCATAACAGCAGAAGGCCGCCTCACCACTTCTTTTAAGTTTTGCTCTTGGAATTCTAAGGAGACACTCAGTTGAGGATCTGAGGTTACGATTTGGAATATAAGGTGTCAGACATTCCGATATATAAGCCGGGGCGAGATTATTTAAAGCTTTATAAACCATAAGCAGAATTTTAAAGTCAATTCTGAATGACACAGGTAACCAGTGTAGTGACATCAAAACTGAAGAAATGTGTTCGGATTTTCTTTTCCTGGTAAGGATTCTAGCAGCTGCATTCTGCACTAGTTGCAAACGATTGATGTCTTTTTTGGGTAGTCCTGAGAGGAGTGCGTTACAGTAATCTAGCCGACTGAAAACAAACGCATGAACTAATTTCTCTGCATCTTTCGATGATATAAGAGGTCTAACTTTTGCTATGTTTCTTAGGTGAAAAAATGCTGTCCTAGTGATCTGATTAATATGCGATTTAAAATTCAGATTACAATCAACGGTTACCCCTAAGCTTTTTACCTCCGATTTGACTTTTAATCCTAATGCATCCAGTTTATTTCTAATAGCCTCATTGTATCCATTATTGCCAATCACTAAGATTTCGGTTTTTTCTTTATTTAATTTGAGAAAGTTACTATTCATCCATTCTGAGATACAAGTTAGACATTGTGTTAGCGAATCAAGAGATTTGGGGTCATCAGGTGCTATTGATAAATACAGCTGTATGTCATCAGCATAGCTGTGGTAGCTCACGTTGTGCCCCGAGATAATCTGACCTAATGGAAGCATGTAGATTGAGAAGAGCAGCGGACCCAGGATAGAGCCTTGTGGAACACCATATAGAATATCATGTGTCTTTGAGTTATAATTACCACAACTAACAAAGAATTTTCTCCCTGCCAGGTAGGATTCAAACCAATTTAAGACACTGCCAGAGAGGCCCACCCATTGACTAAGGCGATTCTTAAGAATATTATGATCAATGGTGTCAAATGCGGCACTCAGATCTAAGAGGATGAGAACAGATAAATGGCCTCTGTCTGCATTTACCCGCAAGTCATTTACTACTTTAACGAGTGCAGTTTCTGTGCTGTGATTTGTTCTAAAACCTGACTGAAATTTATCAAGAATAGCATGTTTATTGAGGTGCTCATTTAACTGCATAATGACTGCCTTCTCTAGAATTTTACTTAAGAAAGGCAGGTTAGAGATGGGTCTATAATTTTCAAGAGCAGAGGGGTCGAGATTATTTTTCTTAAGTAGGGGTTTAACTACCGCAGTCTTAAGACAGTCTGGGAAGACCCCCGTATCTAATGACGAATTTACTATGTCAAGAACATTATCACTAAGCACGCCCGATACTTCTTTGAAAAAATTTGTTGGTATTGGGTCAAGGACGCAGGTGGAGGGTTTCATTTGAGAAATTATTTTATGTAAATCAGGTAAATCTATCCTAGTGAAAGACTTTAATTTGTTTATTATGGGGTACTGGAGTTTAGGAGGATCCTTAGTGTTGGGGAGATATACTATGTTATTTCTAATATCATTAATTTTTTGATTGAAAAATACAGCGATAGCCTTGCAGGTTTTACTGGAAGTACTTAGGAGGCATTCCTTTGAGTTACCTGGTTTAACAGATGATCAATTGTCGAAAATAAGACTCTGGGATTACTAGCATTGTTATTTATAATCTTAGAGAAATAGCAGCGCCTCTCAAGACGGACTGTGTTATTGTATTCTGTTATTTTAACTTTTAATATTTCATAGTCAATAGTTAGTTTAGTCTTCCTCCATTTACGCTCAGCTCTACGGCATGTTCTCTTTAAATCAGACACTCTTTGGGTCTTCCATGGTATAACAATGCTAGAAGATTTTTTAACTGTCTTTTCAGGTGCAACTAAGTCAACAGCAGCCCTCACTTTAGTATTAAATCTTTCCACCTTACTATTTACATTCTCCTCGCTATTATAGTTGGCACTATAAACAGACTGATTGGTTAGAATGTTTGAAAGTTTTAAAGGTATATTACGGACGTACAAGCCAGCGGACATACAAGATGGTATTACTGTCACAGAAAATTAAAGACACACAATACACGGCGGCAGCCCACGAAGAACGGTCAGCTCAGCAAGTAAACATCAACAAAAGAAAGGCAGAAAGACAAAGAAAAATACGACCAACAAAAAGAATGAGGTCAAGGTCCCTATAGACTGTTCCTACTAATGTTTATGCACTACTGTTCTAGCGCCCGTTATTGTAACGGTCTTAATGACTAGTAATAATAATAAATAATAATAATAATGATGATCATCATCATTATTATCCTCATTATTATTATCATCATCATCATCATCGTCATCATCACCATGACAAAGAAAGAATCGGGCAGTTGAGCTAGTATTAGCTGAAGGAGGTGCGCGTTCAGAACGTCTCGCGGTTCGGTGACTGATTGGCACTCCAGCAGCAAACTCCTTTACTGGTGCAATCGTGGACTTCAGGAATCTTGCGGGTAACCGATGGAGGTGCCGAACTCAAAGAGTCGCAGCGGATGCCCAAAGAAGGTGGCTGGAATGTCAATCAGTTAAGGGGCGCATTCGCCAGCGTCTAAAGCCCTGACAGGCATGCTTGGGGTAGAGGAGAGTGAGACGGGAGATGAGGAAAAAGCAGTTTGATCCTTGATTTTAACGTCCTCACATTTGCACCATACATTGTTTTGGACACTTTTGACTTTAATAAAAGCATTATGTGCTTTTGCCCCTTACTTGTGGGTTGTTGTGTACCCTCATTAGCCCTGTTCCATCTGAGCTAAGACTATCCATGTGCTGGGAAAAGGAAAAATGCCCAAGGCTGCAGGCAGCCACACTGGCCAAGGGGAAAATGGCAGCCTTGATCCCCGTAATGTAGTATTCTTGTGCGCTTATCTGCCTTCTGAGCTCTTACTGACTGTGGACTTACAACAAAAAGCACAAATTCTCCACAATGTAAGGTGATCCACCTGCATAGACATCCTCAGGAATGTATTATGGATCGCTGATCGTAAGATAAATACGAGTCTGACCAACCTGCCTAATCTTCGGTCTACCTTGTTGTCTGTCATCTCCTTCTCTTTATCAGATCTCTTGCCTTGGACGCAGGTGATGTGTTGTTGTGCCAGTGGCCATTGGTGTCTTGGCTGACGTGCCAGGAATCTTCACCTCTGGCAGCTCTCCAGGGCACTGGTTGAGCGTTTGATGAACTCGTGTTTTATATCTCAGTCGATGGCATTATGAATATGTGGTATGGATAACTGGAGTAGGGAAGCTCAAGTTATTTTAAGATACTATTATACTTTGTATATCCGTTATATAATGTCTTTCATATATCATTTCTCTATCCATCCATCCATTTTCCAACCCTCTGAATCCGAACACAGGGTCACGGGGATCTGCAGGAGCCAATCCCAGCCAACACAGGGCACAAGGCAGGAACCAATCCTGGGCAGGGTGCCAACCCACCGCAGGACACACACAAACACACACACACACCAAGCACACATTAGGGCCAAATTAGAATCGCCAATCCACCTAACCTGCATGTCTTTGGACTGTGGGAGGAAACCAGAGCGCCCGGAGGAAACCCACGCAGACACGGGGAGAACATGCAAACTCCACGCAGGGAGGACCCGGGAAGTGAACCCAGATAGGTCTCCTAACTGCGAGGCAGCAGCGCTACCCACTGCGCCACCGTGCTGCCCCATTTCTCTATTATATACTGAATTTTATATCTATCTGTCTCTCTATCTGTTGCAGTGCGTTTCACGTCTGTCTCTGTTATATAGTGCCTTTCATATCCATCTATCATGTGTTAAATCTTTCAATTACAGAGTGGCTTTAATATCTGTCTGTATATAATGTAGTGCTTTAAATGTTTCTATTTTATAATTTTTTCATATCTTTCATATCTATCAGTCCATGAAATAGTGCTTTAAATTTGTGTATCTTTCCATTATATAGTTCCTTCATTTATAACAATGCCTTAAAGTTTTCAACTATATAGTGTCTTTCATATTTACCTATCCATCTATAATATAGTGCCCTAAATCTTTCTGTCTTTCAATTATGTGCTTCCTGTCATATCTACTTAGTGCTCTATGAAATACTTCTTTCAATGCATCTGTCTTCCAGATATATATAGTGCACCTATAATAATTTAAATCAATCAGTATAGTGCCTTTAATATCTAGCAATTTATATATAACTTATGTGGACACCAGGGGGCATACCAGAGCCTGCCAACACACAGCTCTGGGTTCAAAATGAAGTTGTCTTATTTGGACAGGCTTCCTTGCAATTCAATAAACAATTGTCCTTTCCCTTCTCCTTCCACACCTCTCAGGTGAGCCTTGTCCTTCGCTTCCCAACTCCAGCTCACCAAATGATAGTAGGAGGTGGGGGCTTTGATGCAGGACCTGGGAGTCTTTCTGATGTCGGGACACTGCATGGAGGAAGCACCTTTGGTTAAGGTGGAAGCCCAAAAAAGTAGGGACAGTCATTTCTTACAGCTCCCCCTGGTGCCACCCATGGAACACACAGTAGGACTGCCACATGGGACTACAATTCCCAGCATGCACTGTGGGTGTCCAGTATGGGTGTGCCAGTCCTGGAATGCTGCCATGTAGTGTATCAGGTGAGCACAGAGGACTGTCTACCTCTGTCCATCCCTGCCAGATAAGGGTTTGGGGGTTCATCCTGGTTGGGATGTCAGTCCACCCCTGCCGTCCATCACATGAGCCAAGGACAGGTAATAGAATACATTTTAAAACATTTGGCATCTCCTATTTTATGTTTGTACTAAGCTTTGCTTCTGTGCCCTCGCATGTCTCAAACCTTCTTGCCATTCATCCATCAGGTTCTTCACTCGATCGTATTCCTGTAAAGCCTTCTTCTTAGACTCTATCATTTTGAGGCACGTGGCTTGTCTCCTGTCCACTCTTTGAGTACCACCAACACTACAGGAGACCCCATAACCCACTATGAAAACCTCATTCATATTCTTGCAAATACTTCAGATGTCTGAAGGTGACTCGCGGAGTTCCTCCTACATCTTCCCTTGTTATCTTCATGTGTGTGTGTCTACCTTCACTGCCTGGTGTGTCCCACTTCTAAATCAGATTTACCTGAGCAACCACAACAAATGATGACCAAGCAGACCAAAGCCAAACTAACCAATCAGATTGCTTCTCAACAAGCAGACCAAATTCAAACTGACCAATCAGATTTCTTCTGGGGGAGAACCAAACAAGCAGACCAAAGTCAAACTGACCAATCAGATTGCTTCTCCACAAGCAGACCAAAGCCAAACTGACCAATCAGATTGCTTCTCAACAAGCAGACCAAAGCCAAACTGACCAATCAGATTGCTTCTCAACAAGCAGACCAAAGTCAAACTGACCAATCGGATTGCTTCTCAACAAATAGACCAAATTCAAACTGACCAATCAGATTTCTTCTGGGGAGAACCAAACATGTACACCAAAGCCAAACTGACCAATAAGATTGCTTTTGGGGGGACTGAACAAGCGGAGCAAAGCCAAACTTACAAATCAGATTGCTTCTCAACAAGCAGACCAAAGCCAAACCGACCAATGAGATTGCTTTGGGGGACCGAACACACACAGTGTTTTATCATGAAAACAGAAGTGCCATGACTTTTTCTGCCTTTCAGTTATACAGTGCCTTTCATATATTTGTATGTAGCATTTGAATAATAATAATTAAAAAAATAGCAAAATCAGAAAAATCCTTCATATGCAACTCGGCAAGCACGCTGAAGCCCCCACTGTATGTTTTGGATTCCGGGCGAATGTCTGGATGTTTTGATACTGCAGGTTGATTTTAAATGCAGAAACCTGGCAGAAACGAAATGAAAAATACGGCATTAGTCAGAGCATTTGATGAGGAGCAGTAATTAGCCTCTGATTAAGAAACTGATTTTAATTACACCCTCACGGTCGAGTGCTGCTTTAGACAACAATGGGTTTTCATTAATAATGATAGGACTGGAAGGAAGCCAGCAATGAAAGCCCATCACTCACCTGAGGAGGCCGACGTGATGTGAGTCTGACCTGCACACTGCGCTAAGCTGAACAGCTGGCCAAAAGAATTAAAAAATGGCAAGATGGGGTTCGTTCATTCATTCATTCATTCATTCATTCATTCATTCGTTCGTTCGTTCTTTTTCCACTACATATCTAAAACCATCAGACTTAGCAGTGTGACCCATACGTCCTTTTCTTCAGCCTATAGTGTCCTCCCAGCAAGCCCTGTGTTCTCCCCGGGGGTCTCCTCCCAGCTGGCTTTCACAGGGAGGCATTTGTATCAGAGGCCCCTAACCCCCTCACTTGGCTTCTCTGGATGTGAATGTACTCCAAGCTTCTCTGGGATCTCCATATCTCTGATGAAGAGCCGGGCCACCTTGTGGAGAAAACTCACTTCAGCCTCTTGTACCTGTGATCTTGTCCTTTTGGTCATTCCTCAAAGCTCACAACCATTTGTGAGGGTAGGGGCGTAGATTGACCTGGGGGGAGGTAATCATATACCCGAGGACCCCTAGTGGAAATGAGGGGGACTAAAGCTAGAAAGCACTTGCTGGAATTTGGACCAAACTATCAAGAAGAAGCAGAAACCTTGAGAACCTTCAAGAAGGATCTGGATGAGATGTTGGGACAGTTTAGCTATTCACTAAACAAAGGGGCTTGATGGACTGAATGGTCTCGATTCTCGTTTGTCCAATGCATTATGTCCTTAATGAGGTGTAGTTCTATATAATATCAACCAAAGAAAACATCTGGAGAAAGCACACGACCGAGTCCCTTGTCATGTGCAGTCAGCCCTACAGCAACAGGGCCGCTCTTGTGCTCTGTTCGTCCCCTACGTGGATTTGTAGTTAAGTTGAATTCATTCACTGTGGGTGTTGGACTCCATCAAGAAGTCCTGCGCCTTCCGGTCTCCTCTGTTACCTGCAAGGGGTGCTTCCTTGAGGTTGTGAGGTGGAAAAAGGAGACAAGACTGATAGCAACAGCACCCCCCTCTCATCCCAGGGTGGTACCACATACCTTAGGGGAGCCTGCAAGGTAGTTATCTGACATATATGCCTGACAGTAGATAGATTTGAAAGGTCCTGTCTCTTAATATTGTCACAAGAATGGACAGGAGACATAAAAATAGGTTTGGGGCAGCCACCCGTGTGTTATGCCCTGGCTGCAAAATGGTTACATTTTGAGGCGTTGTGTCTGGTTCAAAGAAGACCTGTGGCTAAGATGGCAGCTTTAAAGGCCTGGACTGGAAGTGATGTCGTCGGAACAGGAAGTGACGTCAATGTTGATGCCAGAACTGGAAGTGACATCATCATGAGCGCCCCGGGACCAGATGTGAACTCATCGTAAGCAATGGGACTGGAAAGTGATGTCATTGCAAGTTCTGGGACCAGAAGTGATGCCATCACAGGCACCAGAACCCTGTGGGATTTCCTGTGAATGGTCTGCAGTGGATTGAGAGAAAAAGTCAGTGCACCTCGCCAACCTCTGGTCAGGCATGGAATTGTCACTATTTGGACCCTTTAGCTGCTTCCCATGCGCACGTGTGTGACAATATATAAAATCCAACATCTTCTGTCTGTCTGCTTTTCACTAGAGAACTACTTAGTGGATTTAGATCTATTTTTTTTCTAGAATTTGCTTGAACATTCCAGTTGATTTTGCCATTTCTCTCATTGCGCTCAGTATCATAGTTCTCTTGCACGAGTGATATTTTCATGCTAATCCGAGAGAGAGGCTGAGGGCCGAGGGGAGGGGGAAGCGTGACGTCAGGCGGAGCTGGGCGGGGCCTCCTCACTGTCCTGTTTTACTACTACGTAGGTGAAGCCGTGGGGGATGGCTAGTGTGTGTATATATATATAATATATATATAAATGGGTAGACAGATGAATGAAAGGCACTGTATAATAAATAAATAGATGGATGAACAAAAGGCACTACATAATCAATAGACAGACAGATGAAAGGCACTATATAATAAATAGACAGATAGATGAAAGGCACTATATAATCAATAGACAGATAAATAGATAAATGAAAGGCACTGTATAATAGATAGATAGATGAAAGGCACTATATAATTAATAGACAGATAAATAGATAGATGAAAGGCACTATATAATAGATAGATAGATAAAAGGCACTATATAATCAATAGACAGATAAATAGATAGATGAAAGGCACTATTTAATAGATAGACAGATGAAATGCACTCTCTATCTATCTATGTAATCAATTGACAGCTAGATAGATGAAATGCACTATCTCTCTCTCTCTCTCTCTCTCTCTCTCTCTCTCTCTCTCTCTCTATATATATATATATATATATATATATATATATATAGATATATAAAATCCAATGTCTGTCTGTCTGTCAGTCTACTTTTCACGAGAGAGCTACTTCATGGATTTAGATTTTATTTTTTTTTCCTATACTTTTCCTGAACATTCCGGTTGATTTTGCGACTTCTCTCATTGCGCTAAGAATCACAGTTCTCTTGCAGGAGTGGTGATACATTTGCACGAATCCGAGAGAGAGGTTGTGAGCTGGGGGGGGGGGGTAAGTGTGATGTCATCAGTGGGGGGCCAGGCAGGGGACGGTTTCAATTCTACACAGGTGGAGCCACAGGGGACGGCTAATATATACTAGGGGGCTCCGCCCCCTGCTCACTTCATTTGCCCACCCCCAGGTTTGGTATACCGGATATACAATTTAAAGAGACTGTTATTTTCAGGGGAATTGTTCCATATGCATTATTTTCACTTTTACTTGAAAACTTTTGTACAAACAATAGTAGTCCTTTATTTCCGGCCCTGGACATTGTTAAATCTCTTTCTCGCAGGACATATAGCATTTCTCGCGTTATGAAGGGGAGGCGGCTGAACTCACGTTAAGGAGAAGCGGTCGGATCATCTGCTGGCTTGTTGCTGCTGCTGCCGGCGAGCTGCGTGTTCTGCTTGTCGTGGTTTGCGTCGATCATTTCAAAGCCTGTACATCAGCTGTCCTTTTGCCACTTTGCGTTTCTGCTGCTCGCATTGTGGGGTTGGGGGGCTGAGCGCACGCTAAGGAGATGCGGTCGGATCATCTGCTGACTTACTGCTGCTGGCGAGCTGTGTGTTCTGCTTGTCATTGTTTTAAGAGCTGGGAGGACATGATGTCTGACTACCAAAAGCATTCCAACAACTGCTAGGTTAGATGTCCGTGAACTTACTTTAAATGTTGTCTGACTGCCTTGTCTCGCGTGATGTTAAATTGTCTTCCAAGAGGATCACATCTCGTCTCCCTTGTCTCCCTCCCAAGATTTTTTTTTATAATAGAGAGATATATATAAATAGGAAAATCACTATAAAAGAATGATAGATAGATAGGAAAGGCGCTATATTACAGATCTTGATGAGAAAAGAAATAATAAGTTGGTTAAGTCTGACAATAAAACCAGAACTTGACAGTGGGGCAAGATAATGGAGGGTCACATTAGAACAATCTGGACGAGAAGAGGCCACTCAGCACAACAAAGCGCTCCAGTCCTTTCCACTTAATTCTAAAAAAATATCAAGTTGAGTTTTGAAAATCCCTAAAGTCCTCCTGTCCACCACACTACTTGGTCACTTATTCCATGTGTCTGTGGCTCTCTGTGTGAAGAAAAACGTCTTTATGTCTGTGTGAAATTTATAATTCGCAAGTTTCCAATGGTGTCCCCGTGTTCTTGAGGAACTCATTTTGCAGTCACCATCTCAATCCACTGGACTCATTCACTTCATCATGTTAAACACTTCACTCAGGTCTCCTCTTCATCTCCTTTAAAGGCTCAGCTCTTTTAATCTTTCCTCATCACTCATCCCCTGCAGTCCTGAATCAGCTGAGTTGCTCTTCTCTGGACTTTCTCCAGTGCTGTTATGTCTTTAAGGAAACCAAATCTGCACCCAGGACGCCAGATGAGGCCTCACCAGTGTGTTATACCGTTTGAGCAGAACCTCCTGTGATTTGTACTCCACACATCAAGGCGCTATATAACCTGACAGTCTGTTAGCCTTCTTAATGACTTCTCAACACTGTCAGGAAGTTGAGTCCACCATGACTCCTAAGTTTTCCTCATAAGGTGGACTTTTGGTTTTCAGAGCTCCAATTGTGAATTCAAACCCAAGAAGACCTAAACCTAATGCCAGCGTTGAGCTCAGCTCTTCTGATCTTTCCCCATAGCTCACCTCCTGTAGCCCCCCATGATCAGCCTGGTCGCTCTTCTCTGGACCTTCTCTTGTGCTGCTATGTCTTTATGGAGACCCAAACTGCACCCAGGACCTCAGATGAGGCCTCACCAGTGTGTTATAAAGCTTGAGTGTCACCTCCATGGTCTTGTACTCCACACGTCAAGGCGCTATATAACCTGACAGTCTGTTAGCAACTTGAATGACTTCTTCACACTGTCTGGCAGTTGATAGTGTTGAGTTCACTAGGACTCCTAAATCCTTCTCATAAGGTGTACTTTTAATTTTCCAATCGCCCGTCGTGTATTCAAACCTCACACTTTTACTGCCTACGTGTAATTCTTTACATTTACTGACGTTAAATTTCATTGTCCACAAATCAGCCCAAGCCTGTCTGCTTTCCAAGTCCCTCTGTGATGTTTCAATGGCATTTCGATTATCTGCCAATCCACCTATCTTGGTACCATCTGCAGACTTCACCAGCTTGTTCTTTATCCATCCATCCATCTATTTTCCAACCCGCTGAATCCGAACACAGGGTCTCAGGGGTCTGCTGGAGTCAATCCCAGCCAACACAGGGCACAAGGCAGGAACCAATCCCGGGCAGGGTGCCAACCCACCGCAGGACACACACAAACACACCCACACACCAAGCACACACTAGGGCCAATTTAGAATCACCAATCCACCTAACCTGCATGTCTTTGGACTGTGGGAGGAAACCGGAGTACCTTGTTCTTTATATTCCCATCCCAATAATTTCTATACTAGGGGGCTCCGCCCCCTGCTCGCTTCGCTCGCCAACCCCTGGTCTTGGGTAACCCGAAATAACGGGCTCGTGTTTGTATATCCGTCAGTGGAGGTCGTTCGTTTTGAACTCGTGCCTTCGCCTTTTGCATCATCTTTGTGGACCTGTGGGGCCTCCGTAGCCTCTCACGTTTGACTCTGGGGTGCAGCGCAGAATCCTCTTTTTTGTGTGGTTGTGTCGTTAGTGGTAGCTATGGGCGCGTTGTTGCTTCATTTCTCATTCACGTTAGTTGAGCTCTTTCGGTCTTGTGCCGTGACTCCAGACTTCTCTTGCGGTTTATGAGACGCGCGCTTGTGCAGTATGTCTCATGGTCCCATCGCTGTGTCCCTGCGTCCATATCCGGTCTATTCTCGGTTAGTAATATGGATATTAATAATAGCAGCAGTCCCAGCACTGTCCCTTGCTGGTCACCACTCTTAACGTCACCCATTTCTGATGAGGTTCCTCACACCGTCACCCTCTGCTTCCCGTGCCTGAGCCAATTCTGCACCCTTCGACCCTCCACACCCTGAACTGCCCACTTCTTTCAGTCTGAGTCCCCCGACTCATTCCACAGGGACCTCCACAGATTCCAGAGTGGGACGGTTTACTAGATGATGAATTGAATGCAAGTAAACGTCGGGTTAAAAATGTTTGATTTTAATGCAGAACTGCATGACTGACTTCAGGTAAAGCGGACAGAATTTTCCGGCAGGTAAGGGATGATCCTCACTGGTGTGGCACTGGAGAGTATTGATGAGATGCTCGTTAATTAGAATTTCACTGGACACTCTGTGTGATAAGAATAATCTAATGAACTCGTGAACGTTTAAAACTTGAAAGCACACCTCATAATCATAGGGCTTTAAATCTTTTACATTTACAATGATATAGTGCCTTTCATGTCTGTCAGCATTTTGGTTCGGTTTGATATCTTGAGCTGCTTCAGACTTCTGCTCAGACTCCCTTTGTCTTTTAATATTCAAACATATCACTAAATTCTCAAATACACTTTTCTTAGTTCTTGGGTGGCAGCCTCCAGCACCCAGAGGACACCCTCACCTATGGACAATCCAGTTTGGGGATGTGAGAGCACCTGCCGCCAGCGGGATTTGAACCTGGGACACTACAGCAATAACGGGGCACTGCCGTTCATCCCAGAGACTCAACTAATGAAAGGTTCACTGAATCTGATCCGCTTTTGCCAGCCAACTGAGGCGGCCGAAATGGTAGCGGTTCATCTAATCCTTCGTTTGTCCGTCTGGTCTTGAACCCTTGTCATTACCAGTGACTCCTTCATTTAGTTTGTTTTTTTCTGCCAGCCTTGTCTCTGCCCTTCTTCCTTTCCTCGAGCTCTGAGATGTGACGTTCATCTCGGTGACCTTCTGCAGGCCTTACACTCGGGTCTCTTTACAGGCCTGGCCAGTGCCGTCCCCATGCAGAGATTAAATCGACATTCTTCTCCTAATTCAATTCCAGCGTGCGTTATAAAATAACAGTCTGAGGCAGAGAAATGCTGAAAGCCGTAATTGAGTTTTAAAAATTTTAATTGGTTTTGCATTAGATTACCGTGAGCCTCTGTGCCCGCTGCTTATGCTGCACTCGCTAGACGAGGGTAAGTGGCTGGAGAGCACCGTAATTGGTGTCATTACTGGGGAGGTAAAGGCGTCGTATCTGAGCCAAAGATTTACCTGCTGAAGAAAACATCGTGGGGCTCGGCGCGCTCTCTTCTCCAGACGGGTCTCTGCGCCGAGCGTTAAACGTTTTTTCGGCTTTCTTAACAACTTGAGAGAAAACGAAGGAATGAAAGGTAAAATCCATTAGGCGCATTTGAGCACATCCTTTAAGATTAATTACGGCTTTTATAGACCCAAACACGACACAGAAAACCTCCTAAAGAGCTTTAATGCTTCAGACGCCATTGACATGCACTGGCGCAGTTTAATGTGCTTATCCGAGGATAATTGGACTGCCTTCTGCTGCCAGCTCTTCGAAATACGCACCTGTTGGACTGTCACTTGGCACGCTGGCTGCACGGGCTGAACATTCACCGCCTCGTCTCTACCCTCGAGCGTTCGTTATGCCTACTAACCGTGCTATGAGCAGGTCCCAAGCACAAAGAGATTCAAAGCACAAAAATAACCACTAGAGGGGGCAAGCCCAGCTAGTAAACATCATTTTTGGGACAAATGTCATGGCTTGGTGGCCCGGACCAGCCCATGATTCATTTATTTTAAGGTAAAGCAGAGTTGGCAGATGACGTTCTGAAGATGTTGTATGTGATGGCTGTCTTGTTGGTCAGGTAACTGAATGAGCCTTCCATGTTTCATATGGCCTGTGCTATTCATTGCAAGAGCAGTCACATCATTACATGTGGCGGGTGACACAGGCGCTGACCCTCAGATCACAAAGAGGAGACCTGTGGAGCACACCATAGGACCCCTCAGACACAGGTGAGGGGGTCTGGAAGTGTCAAGTGGTTCAGCTGCCCTACCAGCCAATGAATACCTGCAACATTGTGATGGAATATGTATGAGTCTCATTAGCATAGTCCGTATGAATATGTATGAGGCTCATTAGCATAGTCCATATATGGCTGTTCCACAATGGCAACTACAGTATGTGGGGTTTGAGGTTCGTCCACAAAGGCACATTTACATGATGATTGCGATTTATAAAATGTATATTGGGTAGAAATTAATGCATGCCAGGTTTAATAAGTCAGATTTTTAATTTTTTTTTTGGTATACGCATTTTCCTGTTTTTTTTTTTGGTGCACGCACATCCACACAAAATTTTACAAATAAGACCCCAAGTCACATTGGTTTTGACCACTCAGGTTGTGGTCACCTCTTTTGCTATCCGTTGAGGCTTCCAGATCTGTGCAGTAAGCTGCTGGAAATAATCTACCAGTCCATAGTAGCCAGTGTGGTGGTCTATGCTGTGGTCTCCTGGGGAAGCGACCTGAGCACAAACCAACATTTCTTTCAATAGCACATTGGACACAATTCAGCTCAAAGTTAGAGAAAGGTACAAAGAACAAAAAAACAATTAAGATTAGGCAATAATATAAAAGAATACAGTAAGTGAAAACTAAGCAAGGTAAGGTCAGTTGGCTGGGAAGACAGAAAAAACAAGATACAAAAAAAAAAATCTGCAGGGGTCCCAAGGTCAAAAGACCACCCAGCCCCATTAGGCCTTTTACTTAATATTAATTTTCCTAACTCAAACCTCTGAGTTTTCATGCTTCGCATGATAGGAATTTGATGAAGATGGTCTCGTGGACGGCTGAGACCCCCACCTTCAGTCCATAATAGCAGCCCAAGGCCTGACTTCTTAGGAACGTCTGCTCCATCACCGGACACACAGGGAGGAGTGGTGGCAAAATCGGATGCCATCATGAAAGAAGGCGCTCTCTTGGAGTTCCTGTAACAGGTACCAGGCTCATTCCTGCACAGTGGGCTAAGATTCACCTCTTGGGGGTCTTTTCTGCCCACCGCTGTCAGGCAATTCAATCCTCTCTCCTGATGTACTCTTTATGAATTTCCCCTTGGGATTAATTGTGAATTTCCCCTTGGGATTAATAAAGTATCTATCTATCTATCTATCTATCTATCTATCTATCTATCTATCTATCTATCTATCTATCTATCTATCTATCTATCTATCTATCTATCTATCTATCACGCAGTACCTTTCATATTTGTCCATCTGTCTGAATGTCTCTCTATTATATAGTGCCTTTTGCTTCTAGCTATCTATCCTAATGACCCGGTCATATCTATCTATTATATAGTGCCTTTCATGTCCATCATCTGTCTTGTATATAGTGCCTTTCATATCTATTTATCTATCTTGTATATAGTGCCTTTCATATCTATCTATCTATCTATCTATCTATCTATCTATCTATCTATCTATCTATCTATCTTATGTTCATTTTGAAATTTCTGCACAATATACATGTATTGATTGTTTGATTCATTGTGAGGGTGGCACAGTGGGCCTCACAGTTAGGAGACCCAGGTTCGCTTCCGGGGTCCTCCCTGTGTGGAGTTTGCATGTTCTCCCCGTGTCTGTGTGGGTTTCCTCCCACAGTCCAAAGACATGCAGGTTAGGTGCATTGTCGATCCTAAATTGTCCCTGGTGTGTGCTCGGTGTGTGGGTGTGTGTGTGTGCGTGTGTGTGTCCCCTGCAGTGGGCTGGCACCCTGCCCGGGGATTTGTTCCTGTCTTGCGCCCTGTGCTGGCTAGGATTGGCTCCAGCAGACCCTCGTGGCCCTGTAGTTAGGATATAGCAGGTTGGATAATGGATGGATGATTCATTGTGTGAACACCAGGGGGCGCCAGAAAGCTCCACACCCAAGACACACAATAACAGCACACGTCATATGAAGAAACTAAAAAATCCACACAAGCAGATTTAAACACAATCCTCTCTCCAGTAATAAGGCACAATATACAGAAATCCAACTTCTTCTTCTTCTTTTGGATGCTCCCGTTAGGGGTTGCTATAGCAGATAATATACAGAAATCCAACAATACTAGCAATTCTTCCTCCTCGTCTTCCTCCACTGAGTGTGGCATGCTGCCTCCCGACTCTGACTCTGCTGAACTGCGGCAGCAGACCCCTTTTATTTTCGTTTCCAGGAATTCAAGTGTCTTTTGTGAAACACCATTGATAAAGTAGGGAGCTCCCTCTAATGGGGACTCAGACAGGACTGCCCTTCTGTACTCAGGTGTTCCCAGCTGGGGTCCCATATGAAGACCACTGCCATGTAGCATATAGGGGATGGAACAACACCCGATTCTCTGCTTCTGCTAGTCCATCAGTTATTTTATACTGACTGGGCACAAAGTTATTTTTTCATCCTGCTGGCCAATCCATCCGTCATTCCGTCCTGGTAATAAACCAAAGCTCCTCCCCATTTCTGATTGGCTGTGAGTCTGCATCCTTGTTTTTTATGCTTCTCCTGCTGTATGCATCTGAAATTCCCCTCGGGTTCAATAAAGTTTATCTCATCTAATCTGTTTTATGGCCACAAGCACTGATTCAGATGAGCTTTCTGAAGTCAGCAGCAGCTTGTGCCACTCTGTGCCTGCTGCTGTGGGCCTCATCTGTTTAGTGGAGCATCGGCGATTAGTAAATGAGGAAGAACTGAGGGCAAGTGAGGACACAGCAACAAGAAGAAGACGAGCAAAGCGTGTTTGTATTGAAACACAACGAAGAGAGTCCAAAAGTCTTTGACGGATGATTGTACATTAAAAGCAGAGCACGGTGCGGAAATTAAAAACCCAACCAATAAATCCAAGGAAATAAATACCTTGCTCAAAAAAATGAAAGGACCCCTTTGTAATCCAAGGAATAGCAATAAGTCAGTGACACTTGTGGGCTATTGATCTGCTCAGTGAAGTAGCAGAGGGGCTTGTTCATCAATTTCAGCAGCTTTGGTGCACTGGAGGGGGGGGGCAACAATGAGACAACCCTCCAAAACAGGAATGAATGGGTTAACTGGTGGAGGGAGGCCACTGACATTTTTCCCTCCTCATCTGTTTTGTCACTCGTTTTGCCTTTGGCTATGGTCAGTGTCACTACAGGTAGCATGAGGCCACACCTGGACGCTACAGAGGTGGCACAGGTAGTTCAACTTCTCCCACTGCCAGAAATTTAATGTCAGTAAATGAAAGAATTACACATAGGAAGTAAAAATGTGAGGTTTGAATACACAATGGGCGGTCTGAAAATTAAAAGTGCACCTTATTAGAAGAATTTAGGAGTCCCAGTGGACTCTAAGCTATCAACTGCCAGACAGTGTTCAGAAGCCATTAAGAAAGCTAACAGACTGTCAGGTTATATAGCGCCTTGATGTGTGGAGTACAAGTCACAGGAGGTTCTGCTCAAGCTTTATGACACACTGGTGAGGCCTCATCTGGAGTCCTGGGTGCAGTTTCAGTCTCCAGGCTACTAAAAGGACATAACAGCACAAGAGAAGGTTAGGTTTAGGTTTAGGTTTATTTGTCATATATAGGTTAACACAGGGTCAACATACAATGAAATGTGTATGACGAGAAAAACAAGTCACTCAGCCTAGATCCAATAAAGCTAAAAAATAATTAAAAAAAAAATTACAAGTTAAAAATAGACAAGCCATATAAAATAAAATGTGTACGTTTTAAAAGAAGTTATAGAGCAATATGAGTTGAATGAGCAGCAAGTACAAATAGATAGATAGATAGATAGATAGATAGATAGATAGATAGATAGATAGATAGATACTTTATTAATCCCAATGGGAAATTCACATTCTTCAGCAGCAGCATACTGATACAATAAATAATATTAAATTAAAGAATGATAATAATACAGGTGAGAAACAGACAATAACTTTGTATAATGTTAAATGTTAACGTTTAACCCCCCGGGTGGAATTAAAGAGTCGCATAGTTTGGGGAAGGAATGATCTCCTCAGTCTGTCAGTGGAGCAGGACAGTGACAACAGTCTGTCGCTGAAGCTGCTCTTCTGTCTGGAGATGATACTGTTTAATGGATGCAGTGGACTCTCCATGATTGACAGGAGTCTGCTCAGCGCCCGTCGCTCTGCCACAGATGTCAAACTGTCCAGCTCCATGCCAACAATAAAGCCTGCCTTTCTCACCACTTTGTCCAGGCGTGAGGCATCTTTCCTCTTAATGCTGCCTCCCCAGCACACCACCATGTAGAAAAGGGCGCTCGCCACAACCGTCTGATAGAACATCTGCAGCATCTTATTGCAGATGTTGAAGGACGCCAGCCTTCTAAGGAAGTATAGTCAGCTCTGTCCTCTCTTACACAGATCATCAGTATTGGCAGTCCAGTCCAGTTTATCATCCAGCTGCACTCCCAGATATTTATAGGTCTGCACCATCTGCACACAGTCACCTCTGATGATCACGGGGTCTATGAGGGGTCTGGGCCTCCTAAAATCCACCACCAGCTCCTTGGTTTTGCTGGTGTTCAGGTGTAGGTGGTTTGAGTTGCACCATTTAACAAAGTCCTTGATTAGGTCCCTATACTCCTCCTCCAGCCCATTCCTGATGCAGCCCACGATAGCAGTGTCATCAGCGAACTTTTGCACGTGGCAGGACTCCGAGTTGTATTGGAAGTCCGATGGCTGAACAGGACCAGAGAAAGTACAGTCCCCTGTGACGCTCCTGTGTTGCTGACCACAATGTCAGACCTGCAGTTCCCAAGACGCACATACTGAGGTCTGTCTTTATGATAGTCCACGATCCATGCCACCAGGTATGAATCTAATCCCATCTCTGTCCGCTTGTCCCTAAGGAGCAGACGTTGGATTGTGTTGAAGGCGCTAGAGAAGTCTAGAAGCATAATTCTTACAGTGAATGACAGTTATTGCACAGATAATGTTTTATGAGTTCAGATGCATATTCCATAAAGTGCAGATGCATGTTCCAGTCAGTATTCAGAGTGTGTGCAGGTACAGTTTGTGTGTGAGTATTGTAATGTACTGTAGATGTAATGTAAGTGTCATGTAAGTGTTCAGGTGTTGCTGTTGAGGAGTCGAATGGCCTGGTGGTAAAAACTGTTCTTAAGTCTTGTAGTCCGAGCAGCCAGACTCCTGTATCGTCTGCCAGATGGTAACAAGGAGAACAGCTGGCGTGCTGGATGGCTGTGGTCCTTTATGATGCTGCTTGTCTTACGCAGGCACCGATGGAGGTAAATGTCTTCAATGGCAGGGAGACTATTGCCCGTGATGTGCTCTGCCGCCTTCACCACTCTCTGTAGTGATTTCCAGCTGTTGGCAGAGCAGCTCCCATACCAGACGGTAATGCAGCCCATCAGCAGACTCTCGACCACACTCCTGTAAAAGTTTGAGGTGATGTTGGCATTCATGCCAAACTTCCTCAGCCTCCTCAGGAAGTAGAGCCGCTGGCGAGCTTTCTTGACCACACTGTCTATGTGAAGGGTCCACGAGAGATCCTCGGTGATGTTTACTCCGAGGAACTTGAAGCTGTTAACCCTTTCAACTTCTACTCCGCTGATGTAGATGGCCTGGTGTTCTCTGCCTTGTTGTTTCCGATAGTCCACGATCATCTCCTTGGTTTTGCTGACGTTAAGAGACAAGTTGTTATCCGGGCACCAATTACTCAGTGCCAGCACCTCCTCTCTGTAGGCCGTCTCATCGTTGTCAGTGATAAGGCCTATGATGGTTGTGTTGTCTGCAAACTCGATGATGATGTTTGTGCCGTGTTTTGCAACACAGTCGTGGGTGAACAAGGAATACAAGAGGGGGCTAAGCACACAGCCCTGCGGCGCTCCTGTGTTTAAAATGAGTGATGAGGACGTGTGTTTGCCGACTCTCACCCCCTGGGGCCTGTTTGTGAGGAAAGAGAAAATCCATCTGCAGATGGTCGTCCCCAACCCAAGGTCGTCAAGCTTCAAGACGAGTTTTGAGGGGATGATGGTGTTGAATGCCGAGCTGTAATCTATGAACTGCATTCTTACATATGTATTTCCTCTTTCCAGGTGGGTGAGGGCAGTGATTATTGTTAGCGCAACGGCATCCTCTGTAGATCTGTTTGCTCTGTAAGCAAATTGGAGAGGATCCAGCGTGTCGGGTAGGGAGGAGCAGATGTGACCTTTGACCAGTTGCTCGAAACACTTCATAATGACCGATGTCAGTGCAACCGGGCGATAGTCATTCAGACAGGAGACCACCGGTTTCTTGGGGACAGGAATGATGGTGGATGCCTTGAAGGAAGTGGGGACCACTGACTGCCTCAGGGAGAGATTGAAGATGTTGGTGAACACACCTGCTAGCTGGTCAGCACACGCCCTGAGGGCACGGCCTGGGATGCCATCTGGTCCCGGAGCTTTGCGAGGATTGACCTTTTTGAAGGACCTTCTCACATCAGACGTTTCAAGGATCAGAGTGACAGACTCACTGCCCCCTTGAGGATATAGCACCTGTTCTTTGTTGGCTGCATCAAAACGAGCATAGAAAGTGTTGAGCTCGTCTGCAAGACATGCAGTGGGCCGAACACTGACTGTGTTTGTCTTTTTATAGTCGGTGATGCAGCACAGTCCATTCCACAGGCGCTTGGTGTCAGAGCTGTGGTAGCTTGACTCCACTTTGTCCCGTTTGGCCTTCTTGATGGACCTCCGGAGGTCGTATCTGGCTGCTTTGTATGCATCAGAGTCCCCTGAGCCAAAGGCAGAGGTCCGCGCCTTGAGCTTACCCAGGGTTTCTGGTTAGGATATATGCAAATGGAGGTTTTAGTGACAACATCGTCAATGCACTTGCTGATGTATCCTGTGACAGAGTCTGTGAATTCATTCATGTTGCCATCAGCTGCATCCTCAAACATCTCCCAATCAGTTGTTTCAAAGCAGTCCTGTAAGACCCCCTCAGCCTCACTGTCCCATTTGTAGATGTTCCTGTAAACTGGTTTTTCCTGTTTAACTCTTTGTTTATATGCAGGCAGCAGCAATATAGGGCAATGGTCTGCTTTTCCAAAAGCTGGTCGAGGGAGAGATTTGTAGGAGTCCTTCAATAAGGTGTAACAATGATCCAGTGTTTGATCACCTCTTGTGGGGGGAGAGATGTGCTGATACTTTGCTCTGTTAAAGTCACCCAACACAATAAATGCTGCTTCAGAGTTAGCGTTCTCTAGTCCACTGATAACATCATACAGTTCATCCATAGCTGAAGCTTTATCAGCTTTATCAGCTTGTGGGGGGATGTAAACAACGAAAGGAGAACTGAACTGAACTCCCTCGGGAGGTGAAAGGGTCTAACTTTAATGGTCAGCAGCTCAAGAACTGGTGAGCAGTGCGTTTTTAAGACACACACATCCGTAGCCCACGAAGAGTTAACCGACTTGTCTGAGTCCTTCGTTCTGTCTCCTCGATAAACTGTGGACCCGTCTGGTGTGACTACGCAGTCAGGTACGCTGGGCTCCAACTACGTCTCTGTGAACGCCAAAACGCAGCAGTTCGTGATGTCTTTCTGGTGCTTTATCTGTGTGCGCAGCTCATCTAATTTGTTGTCCAGAGACTGAACGTAGGCGAGCAGGATGCTAGGCAGAGGAGGCTTGTTGTTTCTCTGTCGGGTTCGGCACAGAACTCCGGCGCGTTTCCCCCTTCTTTGTTTTCCTTCGGCGTCACACGAGTAAGCAAAAGACTGCAGGCAGTACAGTGTCCGCGATATCAAAAACTGTTGTAAAATCCGAACTGGCTGAAGAACGTACTTCCAATAGTGTTTGTCGGTCATACTGAAAGTGTGATAAAGTAGTACGCACAAAAAGAGTGAGTAGTAAGAATATAAATAATAACTTTTTGCTGAGATGACTCCAGAGAAGAGCGACTAGGCTGAGTTCAGGGCTACAGGGGATGAGTTATGAGGAAAGATTAAAAGAGCTGAGCCTAACGCCTGCATTAAGTTTAGGTCTTGTTAGGTCTGAATACACAATGGGAGGTCTGAAAATCGAGAGTCCACCTTATGAGGAGGATTTAGGAGTCACAGTGGACTCTAAGCTATCGACTTCTCATCTGTGTTCAGAAGCCATTAAGAGGGCTGACAGAATGTCAGGTTATATAGCGCCTTGATGTGTGGAGTACAAGTCACAGGAGGATCTGCTCAAGCTTTATAACACGCTGGTGAGGCCTCAGCTGAAGTGCTGGGTGCAGTTTGGGTCTCCAGGCCACAAAAAGGACATAACAGCACAAGGAAAGGTCCAGAGAAGAGCGACTAGGCTGAGTCCAGGGCTACAGGGGATGAGTTATGAGGAAAGACTAAAAGAGCTGAGCCTTTATAGAGATGAAGAGGAGACCTGAGTGAAGTGTTTAAAATTACAAAGGGAATTAGTCCAGTGGATCAAGACGGTGACTTTAAAAAGAGGTCATCAAGAACATGGGGACACAGTTGGAAACTCATTAAGGGGAAATTTCACACAAACATTAGGAAATAGAGAACCACAAACACTTGGAATACGTGACCAAGTAGTGTGGTAGACAGGAGGACTTTAGGAACTTTCAAAACTCGACTTGATGTTATTTTAGGAGAATTAATTGGACAGGACAAGTGAGCTTTGTTGGGCTGAATGGCCTGTTCTCGTTTATATTGTTCAAATGTTGTAATAAATCCAGACAGTGTGCAGAAGCCATTAAGAAAACTAACAGAATGTCAGGTTATATAGCGCCTTGATGTGTGGAGTACAAGTCACAGGAGGTGACACTCGAGCTTTATAACACACTGGTGAGGCCTCATCTGGAGTCCTGGGTGCAGTTTGGGTCTCCATAAAGACATAGCAGCACTAGAGAAAGTCCAGAGAAGAGCAACTCGGCTGATTCCAGGGCTACAGGGGATGAGTTATGAGGGAAGATTAAAAGAGCTGAGCCTTAAGGAGATGAAAAGGTGACCTGACTGAAGTGTTTAAAATTAGGAAGGGAATTAGTTCAGTGGACCAAGATGGTGACTTTAAAATGAGGTCATCAAGAACACGGGGACACCGCTGGGAACTTAAAGGTTAAATTTCACACAAACATTAAAACGTTTTTCTTTACCCAGACAGCCACAGACACACAAATTAAGTGACCAAGTCATGTGGTGGACAGGAGGACTTTAGGGACTTTCAAAACTTGACTTGATGTTATTTAAGATGGTTAGGAGTGCCAGGCTTTGGTGGGCTGAATGGCCTGATCCTGTTCTGATGTTCAGAAGGTGCCAAAGCATTGGGAATCCAGTAGCTAACAAGTCTGAATTAAGGTAATCCTCCACACTACAGGGCCTTCATAGGATGTGTCAGGATTTACTGGAAGAGGTAGAAGTACATAATAAACAAGGAGAGTCGCATCAGTTATCTGCAAATGTACATATTCTCATATTTGCTATTTTTACCCTCTGATGGAAGTCCATAGAGGGCTAGAAGATGATCAAAAATGAAAAATAGCCTCATATTAGTTATCACCAACCTTCAATTAGTCTATAAAGATACCCAATATGCTGAAGTTTGAAATGTGTCATTTTTTAACCTGCTAGGACTGGTTCTTAGGGGGCTAAGACCACCAGTAAACAATGAAATATTAAAAAGATGATCATATTCATGATCAGCAACCTCAAAACAGCAGAAAACGACACTCCACGTGCCTTTACTACCAGTCCTGTGTAAAGGGGTGACTGTGTCCCCTCGTATCCCATTAAGGGAGTTGCTTGATTTATGCTAAAGACTCCTGTTGGTTTGCTTTTTAGCTTAAGGGTTTAATTTCCTGCACAAAAAAAAAATATTCAAAAATGGCTTACAGGGTTTTTGGGTCCAGAAGGCCCAAAATAGGGGAGAACCTCAAAAAGGTCAACATCTTGACCAGTTACACACCAAGCCGAGTCGAATAGTATATGATATGGTTGGTTGTGGTTGTACCGTCAACTTATTGTGAACAAGGAATTCTAAGAAGTTGCACAAGCACTTTCCATAATGCCCACTAGAGGGGGATATACCACCAAACCCCAGCTAGAGGTCAGTAGACAAGGAAACCATAAAAAATCAAAATGAGTTTACTTTTTCACAAAATATGCTCTGTGATGCCATCGAGTTCCAAAGAACCCAGAGGCAAAATGGAGAGGCATAAAAACTCAAGGCCATCCAAGGTAAACAGAAATCCCAATGCAAAGTAAAAAAAAAAAAGCAGAAGATGGCAGTCAAAAATCCAGAGGTATCAGAAAGGGTAGAAAGTGCAGAGAAACACAAGAACTCACCAAACTCTCTGAGCGCATTCAATGAACCACCAGGAACTGTGAGAGATCCTCTGCAGTCATTGGGCAGAAGGCAGGTTGTTGATTAGCAGGTGGCCCCGCCTCTTGATGAGCCACCCACAAAACACATGGCACATCACCAAGGCACAGAACACAATGCAGAGAAAAAAACAAAGGAAATAATTAACTTGAATAAGTGACACAAAAATAAACGAAACAGGACATGAAGTAAGACTTTGAAGCCCAGCCAGGTGAGGAACCCTGGCAGAAATATAAAAGTGTTAATGCTGCTCAGGAGTCCCAAGCATGTGAGTCCCAAACAGTACCAAACATTCCCACTAGAGGGCGAAATCACAAAAAAATATCAGACTAGTAACACAAAGAGCCACAGAATGTTTATGAAATAAAAGATTTATTCTTAATGAAAATACACGGAAATAAAACGTCAATTGCAAAGGCAATTCTAGGTAAGCAAAATCAAAAAACTGGAGCTGAAGCTCAAAAATCCACCAATAACAAGTAGCACAAAGAAGAAACAAGAAATGCTCAGCAACTCCCTAGGGCCTCCTAATGAACCACGCAGAACTGTGGGAGACCCCCACCTTTATAGGGCTGAGGGTTCTCCTTGGCGGCAATGAAGGGCAGGTGGTCCCGCCTCTAGGGGTGGAATGTGACAAAATCACAATCAAGGAATAATCCTAATAATTATCAAAAGTAACATTATCATAGATAAAATAATCAACAATGGACCAAACAGACGTAAAATGAGACTTTGAGCTCCAGCTGGGAGGACACCCTGACTGAAACCTAACAGTCAGGTGGTGCCAGGCAAAAAAAAAAGTGATGAGATTTCAGTGTTCAGAAGTGTTGTGATTCTTAGTAAAACAATAAAATGCACATGTTAAATATTAAAAGTCTCATGTAATAACCATTTTTTATTTCCATTACACTCTAAGACCCCAGATAGCCCAGCATACCTGAGATGCGCCTAGTTATCGGTTCTCCTGTTTCCCGTTTTGGGCAGCCATTCAGCTCTGTGCTCAGCTTCTCCATTTATATCCTGATTGTCTCATTTGGCCCACCCCAGTGCCTTTGCCTGTTAGCTGTAGCTGTACAAGTGGCCGGACCCCCAAGGACATCACAAGCTTTCAGCAGTTTGCATTCTTTTCTTTGCTGTGAGCTTCTTCTGGTGTGCAAAATCCGTAATTTTGTGTTCAAAATCCCCTTATATTTTGCATGAGGCAAACAAGATGACCTTAAACACAAGAGACTTGCATGGGCAGTTTTACAATCAAAGTTTCCTGTTGTCTTGAATTGTACAAGTAATCAAAGCACAGAGAAATCTGCTGAACTGAAGACTAAATTGGCTTACAGATTGGGAAAGGAAGACATGTTAATGCCTCAAGCTGTATTTGTGACTTTATAACCTGCGATGCCGTGAGACTAGAAATTGCCAAACCAGTTTACTGCTCGGGACAGGAGGGCTCTTAAAACTTTATTGTTTGAGAAACGGACAAACTCAAACAGAATAAAGAGTCGGAGCGAATTCATCCATCATATTGACCGCCAGCCATTCAGGTGTACGTAACAGTCACGTGTTTCGAAACTCCCACGTGGAATTTTATCATAAATACGACGGACTAAACAACAAAAACAGAGTGACATCAGGAGAGGACAACAGCGACAGGTGGCCATTTTCATCTGATAGTCAGCTAATGCATTCTGTGAAGATTGATTGCTAAATGGGACATTTATCTTTGACATCTTTAACCCATAAACTGCCAGATTTGTGGCGTAGAAGTAAAGGGAGGTTATACTTAAGTTATGTAACAAACTCATAGATCTGACCTAGAGTACTGTGTGTTGTTTTGGTCTCCAAGTTAAAAACAAAGCACAGAGCAGCGCGTGAGAAAGTTCAGAAAAGAGTGTCCAGGCTAATTCAGAACCACGGACAGCAATCAATGCTATAAAACTAAAGGAGCCGTAGCGAAACTCTCTGAAGAGCGACTCCACTTTTTCAGGACCACGGACAGCGATCACTCAGTGCATGAATTAGCATGGTCGGATGTAATGGCTTTGTTGTTGTGTGCGTGGAATCGTCTGCCAATCTTCAAAATGGTGCATTTATTCTTCTGTTTAATGGGAGAGAGAGATATTACTGCCCTGTACAAAACCTGTTTTCTTTGTGTCATCACACAGCATTGAGCCCGTCAGCTGCTCCCAGAGCATGTGTGTGTGACAATCTCTATAAGTGTGGGTGTTAATGTTACGGTGCAACAGTAGACCAACCCAGTAACGAATCTGATGATTACACATATTCCTCTATTAAACAGGTAAAAGGGTGTAAGACGCTAGATGTCTCTGTTGCCCCTTTAAACCCAACAGATAGACACACTGAACACAGTGTACAATCACCAAGAAGGTTTGTAATTCTTCATCTTCTTCTTGCAGTAGTGCCCTCCGCCATCATACACAGTCAATACCAATAATAAAAAATGCAACTCCAACCCAAAATTTCTCCTCCACACCTACCAGCAAGCCCTGTCCTACTCCTCTTGACTCCGGCTCACTTGCTGGGTCTCCAACAGTCCTTTATATAGTGTCTGACCTGGAAGTGCTTCAGTTCTTCTATCCATCTATGTGACTTTCCTGCACTTCCAGGTCAGATGGAGAAGTTGAGGTTTCCATCAGCCCGGAAGTACTTCAGAGCTTCTGTCCCCGTGACTCAAGGGTACTTCTGGGCCAAATGAAAAGTATGAGTCCCCAGGTCCCCCTGCAGTGTCTCCCGGCACCACTCATGGTACCCATCAGGGCTGAGAAGCTAAACTCCAGATCCCATGGTGCCCTGTGGGAATGCTGCAGGGAAATTGCCATCTGGCGTCCTTGGGGGAGGCAGTGTCCCACAGTAGCTGCCTTCCCCCCATCCCTCTCCTCTTTGGGCATCCTGGCCGGGTTGAGCAGCCGGCCGTCCACCACAAGGGTAAGTAGATGGAAATATCACGCTAATACAGAGCTTCTCTAACAGACCGACTGTTGACTGCTTCTCCTCTTGTTCTGTCCATACCTACAGGTGACCCAGAGGACAACATGAAAGTAGCAGACAAGATGAAATCTGGATACCCACTTATCAGGGGCAAGCAGAAGGCCACCAATTACTCCAGGTAATCGTCTCACCGGTACCCCCTCCTCTGTTCCTCTCTGTATCCGAACAGCACCAGAGTTCAATGTTCATTGATGATGTGAGGCATGGCTGACCTCACGTGCAATGGCAATGGCAGCTTCTTCAACCAAAGTGATAGGACACCTTTGAATGGCAGCAGTAACACCAGGCCACACTTCTCAGACTACGACTGCCAGCCTTCCATCTACATTCTCTCTGTTTTGGTTGTGGCTTACAGTGTGGTGACCATGGTGGGTCTCTTTGGAAACTTGTGCCTGGTCATCATCATCAACCGGCAGAAGGAAACGCACAATGTGACCAACATTCTCATTGCTAACCTCTCGCTGTCTGACGTGCTCATCTGCCTGATGTGCATTCCTTTTACTGTGGTCTATACGCTGATGGACCACTGGATCTTTGGAGAAACCATGTGCAAAGTCAGCTCCTTCGTCCAGTGCTTGTCCGTGTCGGTGTCCATCTTCTCTTTGGTCCTCATTGCTGTTGAGCGATACCAGCTGATTGTTAACCCCAGGGGCTGGAAACCCAACATATCCCACGCCTACTGGGGCATCGCCCTGATTTGGCTTGTTTCAGCTGCTCTGTCCATTCCATTCCTCATTTATCACCACCTGACCGACGAGCCTTTTAAGAACCTCTCCACCCACTCGACCTTCTATGGGGACAAATACGCCTGCACAGACTCCTGGCCTTCAGAAGGGGACCGCTTGGGCTTCACCACCTGCTTGCTGGTCGTCCAGTACTTTGCTCCCTTGTGTTTCATCTGCTTGTGCTACCTGAAAATCTTTGTGTGCTTGAGGCGGAGAAGTGGCATGGTGGACCGGCTGCGAGAGAACGAGACTAGATTGAGTGAGAGCAAGCGCATCAACATGATGCTTATTTCCATTGTAGTGGCCTTTGCGGTCTGCTGGCTTCCGCTCAACATCTTCAACATCATTTTCGATTGGAACCATGAGGCCCTCCTCAACTGCCACCACAACTTGGTCTTCACCCTCTGTCACCTGGTGGCTATGGTATCCACCTGCATCAACCCAATCTTTTACGGCTTCCTCAATAAAAACTTTCAGAAGGACCTCAACATGATGGTGCACAACTGCAAGTGTAGCTCTGAGCAGGAGGAGTATGAGAACATCGGCATGTCCACCATGCAGACCGACATATCCAAGGGATCCTTGAAACTAAACAATGGGCCTATGAACACCTAAAGGATTTGGTTTGTTCATTATTTTGGTTGAGTAACTTTTTGTGGATCATGTTTTCTCACTGTCTTTGAAGATGTACAAATGATTCATCTGAAAAGAGTACAACTTCTTGCCAGTGTAGCAAGTGGATCAGCGCCTCGATTTCTATAGACACTCATTACTGAGCAAACCTTAAGCTGCTTCAATCATTTCAAAGAAAGACTGCAGCCACATGGTGTTAGGGTCTAAATCAGAATCAGATCCTGATAATGTTCTCAACATCATTGAGGTTTTATTGGGATCCCATCCTCTGTTAAAATGGGGGATCATGGAATGGCTGTAGGATCACAGGGTTTACAGTTGAATGATAAGAATAGGAAACTCCTTCAATGAGTCTACTGAATGAGACCGAGAGTCATGGCCGAGGCCTGAGAATCAGCAGTTATCAACACTTATTGCACATGATATCTAAAATAAACAGATTAACAAAAAAAAAATAGAATTTTACACGGACAGATTACATTGCACCAGATTTGTGAAGTACAAGTAAAGGGAGGTTATACTTAATTTATATAGAAAACTTATAGATCTCATCTGGAGTACTGTGTGAAGGTTTGGTCTCCATGTTAGAATACAAAGCACAGAGTAGCGCGTGAGAAAGTTCAGAATAGTGTGACCAGGCTAATTCAGGACCATGGACAGCAATCAAAGCTATAAAACTAAAGGAGCCGTAGAGAAACTCCAGAGAAGAGCGACTCCACTGATTCAGGACCACGGACAGCAATCAGTGAATAAGTAGAAGAGCAACGGAGAGAAAGTGCGACTTGGCTGATTTCAGGACCACGGACAGCAACCACATACATATACAGTAATCCCTCGCTGTGCTTCGACTTTCGCGGCTTTACTCTATCGCGGATTTTATATGTAAGCATATCTAAATGTATAACGCGGATTTTTTGATGCTTCGCGGGTTTCTGCAGACAATGGGTCTTTTTACTTTTGGTACATGCTTCCTCAGTTGGTTTGCCCCGTTGATTTCATACAAGGGACGCTATTGGTTGATGGCTGAGAAGCTACCCAATCAGAGCATGCAGTTAAGTCCCTGTGTGCTGATTGGATCAGTAACAGCGCGCTGAATTCGATTCCGCTGCGTTAACTAGGAAGTCTTGTCTCGCTCATCCAGCATCAACGTGTTTCGCTGTGTAAAGAGATTAACTTTTTTGCTCTTTTGTGTTTATCTTTTTGCATAGTCAAGCCCTTCGTTATGGCTCCAAAACGATCTGCTCCTGCTACTGCTTCAGGGGCCGTGCCCAAGTTCCAAAGGAAGATGCTAACGATTGCCGAAAAGGTAAAATATTTGGATATGTTTTATTTAAAAAGGAGGAAAAGAATATAAGATCTACGGCCGCAGTGTCCTTTAACCAGGGTGCAAAATGAGTTGTAAGTGGACGTAATAAGGTGGGTGTAGGAAGAGTGTATAAAGCCTTAAAATATATATAAATAATAAAATAAATATAAGGTCGCTACTTCACGAATTTTCACCTATCGCGGGGGGGCTCTGGAACGTAACCCCCGCGATAGGTGAGTGATGACTGTATACTGTATATATCTCTCTATTATCATAAAAAAATTCTTGAGTTGAGGCGTGATCTTCTCGGTAGACACTTTGAAGTCCCACGAGACTACTTGCACGTCACGCCCTATTTACAATTTCTCAAAGACACTTTAACTTCCCGCGAGACAAGGAAGTGAGACAAAAAGACAGCTGCAGGCTTTTAAATGATCGACACACACCGTGACAAGCAGCACAGGGTCTGTGTGTGTGTGGTTGGTGTAACTCATTCACCACAGCTTTATTATTGGCAAATATCCATCCATTATCCAACCCGCTATATCCTAACTACAGGGTCATGTGGGTCTGCTGGAGCCAATCCCAGCCAACACGGGACGCAAGGCAGGGAACAAACCCCGGGCAGGGCACTAGCCCACCGCAGGGCGCACACACACACACACACCAAGGACATTTTAGGATCGCCAATGCACCTAACCTGCATGTCTTTGGACTGTGGGAGGAAACCCACACAGACACAGGGAGAACATGCAAACTCCACGCAGGGAGGACACGGGAAGCGAACCCGAGTCTCCTAACTGTGAGGCAGCAGTGCTACCCACTGCGCCACCCACTATTGGCAAATATCAAGAAATAAAAAATGAATGAAATGAAAATAACAATCTCTTTACATTGTATATCCGGTTAACCAAACCTGGGGGTTGGTGAGCGAAGTGAGCAGGGGGCAGAGCCCCCTAGTATTTAAATATATATGTCTGTCTGTCTGTGTGTGTATGTGTGTCCCGATTTTGAGAGGGTGTTCACCCTCTGATGCACTGATATCCTGCAGTCCAGGGATTGCACCCATTTCTTACTGGGATAGGCTCCATCTCCCTTGTGACCCTGCACAGGATAAGTGAGTTTAGAAAATGGACAGACGGATTGATATCCTGTATATTCTTTTTTTTTTTTTTTAATTTCTAAATTATGTCTTACACAAGCATTAGACCGGTTACAGAAAACGTAAGTCATAAGTACAAGTATTTAGCATCTCTTCTACTTGGATTGAATTACAACACAGTAAAGGATCGATTATATTTAATTCAGTTAATGCATGACATATTTAACATGATCAATTCAGACTGGCCTACTGCATAGTGAAAAGCAACAAGGATCGCCTCCTGCATTAAGGTGGCGCAGCTTTGCAGTAAGGAGACTGTGGGAGATTGTGGGTTCGCTTCCCAGTTCCTCCCTGTGTGGATCGCGCTTTGAGTACTGAGAAAAGCGCTATATAAATGTAATGAATTATTATTATTATTATTATTATTATTATTATTATTATTATTATTATTAAGTGCTATTCATTCTTATTATTAATGATGCGCTAGTAAAGTGCACAATGAACGATCCTGCGAGTTTCTTCCATGCTGCCCTCCTTCTAAGTGCTCCGTTGGTATCTTTGCCGCTGTCGTGCAGGCCTGCTGTTCAGTTTTCCATATTGTTGGTTGTATCTGGCTTATGCTCTTACTTCGTTACGACGATTGTCAACCATCTGACGAGATTAAACCCGTTTGGTGACGCGTGGATATTTAACGTGGGTGTAAGCTGCGCACATAACATGAGAGATGGCAAGTGTCAAAGTTATCAGCGATTTAGCTACTGGTGATCTCCTCGGCTCTTCTGTTTTATTTGCGAAACTTTCAAAGGAGTTACGCAAAAGGCGTAATGATGCGTAAGTTATGATTCTGATAACGTGAAAGTATCCACATTCTCGACGAGTTGTTCAAATTCTACACATTGTATTCTTTCAGTTCTGCACTTATACCTGGTAGTGGCGCCTCGTTCAATCTGCTGTTTAACGTTACTAAACATAAAGGCTGAACGCACTGATACAGAATGAAACTCCTGATTCCATATTTTATTAAGGAGCGGGGACTGGGTGTGTCATGGTTTCCCAATGCTGAATGCAAACGCATTTCCACTGATCATAACATACGACAACTCTAAAGCCAAACCAATGCAGCCTTCGAAGCCACCCCTATAATAAGGCACTTTATTACTTGTGGGTTTAAACCGCAGCTTGACTTGGGGTGTACTGCGGTGTCACAGCTCTGTCTACGACCACTTAGACAGCCGCCGCCTGCATATAAGAAAACTCAACGGAATTAGAAAGTTTTATTCAGCCAATTAGATCGCCTTTTATTTAGGATACATAAGGAGCCTTTTGCCTTCACACGTTGCGTCTGCTTCAAGTCCTCGCCTACCTGCCACGGTTACTCTTAGCTCATTATTACCTCTGCGTCCTCCAGGGGAAACAGAACTCAACACGCACAGGTCTGGCATGTCATTTTGTTCTTGTCGAAACCAAATATGTTTCTCCCTTTTTTTCCAGAACCGACTTCGTTATAACGAGCGCAAACGCGTGTAGCCGACGGATTAAGCGCGTCACCGCCGCAGTACTACGCGCTTGCGCGGTCTCCAGTTTGTGAGCCCCGCGCCAGAATATGTGATTGGTTTGATGTTCCCTGTTTTGAATAAAACTGACATGATTGGTGATTTTGGTGATGCGCTGAATGACGCTGAATCGCGTCACATATTGCATGTCCAACGGGGAAAATATAAAGTGGCCTCGAAAAGTCTTAACGTTTACCTAAAAGCGAAAACGGAGCTTCACCGCCTGCTCGTGTCAGCGGGGGTACAGCTTCAGCACAAGCAGGCAGACACAGACAGCGCCGATTTGATTTTATGTTTTTTTTTTCCGAATTCAAATAAATGGCAAAAAATTCATACGAAATAAATATTCGTAAAAATCCACTATTTGTGCTTATCCGAATACCGTGTTCACATTCGTCTCCACCCCTACATTACAGGGTAAGGGAAAACATTTAATCAGGATGGAAACCAGATCCAGAATCTTCTTATATAATACTAACGTGGCTGTCCGCTTGGATTTTAAATATCCTGTAGCTCGCAAACCATTTGACCGATTGACCTGAAATTTGGTACACATATACTACGGTGGTGCAGTGGTGGCACTGCTGCCTCACAGTAAGGAGACCTGGGTTCACTTTCTGGGTCCTCCCTGCATGGACTTTTTATGTTCTCTCCGTGTCTGCGTGGGTTTCCTCCCACAGTCCAAAGACATGCAGGTTAGGTGCATTGGCAATTCTAAATTGTCTCTAGTGTGTGCTTGGTGTGTGTGTGTCCTGCGGTGGGTTGGCGCCCTGCCCGGGATTCGTTCCTGCCTTGTGCCCTGTGTTGGCTGGGATTGGCTCCAGCAGACCCCCATGACCCTGTGTTTGGGTTCAGCGGGTTGGAAAATGGATGGCTGGATATAATACGTGACCTCTAGTGTCCGTTTTCGGGGTGATGATTTTTATTAATCTTTTTATTTTTTTGTTTAATTTTATTGAAGAATCTAACTCTCGGCAGTAGGGTGGCCGCACAGCACATGCGTACAGGCGCCGTTCTCATTTTCTACCACCTTCGCCGTCACTTCCCCTACCTCTTCATATCTTAAATCATTCTTGAGGCAGATTGAAGACTTAAGTGCCAGCTTAAGTGAAAAATGAAAGTAAACGTAATTTCAACACAAACACTGACTTAATCAGTTGTGACGCAAAGAGATGCAGACGGAAGACGAGAAGCGGGCCGCTAGGGTGGAGACGAGAAGAGCTGCTCAGGAAGCAGCAAGCGCATCAACCTCTGAGCACACGAATGTTAAACGTACAGAGAAAGAAAGTGGAAGTCAAAGTGTATTCACCGCACGTTATCGTGCAGTCCTCCGTTACTGGTGTCACCTAAAACTGAACTCGCTCACCTTCAAATACGTTACGTCAAGTTCACCGCTCTTAGATAAATGAGTTTGTGCTCTTTTGAACTAACTTGTTGGTGCACAGCACTGTATCACCGCATATCGTGGAAAACAATTGAGATGAGCTAACATGACATTATAATGTGACCTTGAGAGATGCTCTGGACACAGTGGCTCCTCATAAAACAAAAGTAATCAAAGCACATAGAAACTCTCCCTGGTTTAATGAAAACATTCGAGCTCTTAAATTAGAGTGTCGAAAACAACAACAAAGCTACATGCCTTTCAAATTGCATGGACAGAGAGTGTTAATAAATATAAAAAAAGCTCTCTTTAAAGCTCGCTCAGAATATTATTCTACATTAATAGATAACAATAATAAAAATCCTCAGGTACTGTTTAGAACAGTGGCTAAATTAACAAATGGAAATTCAGATCAACAGTGCAAAATACCAACAGATATTAGCAGTACAGACTTTATGAACTTCTTCAATGAGAAAATTAAAAATATAAGATCCCAGATCTCTGCATCACAGTACAAACCGCACACTAGCTTAGCAGACCCTGTCTCACATTGCACTCAGCACTTTAGTCATTTTAATCCTGTAACTGAGCAGGAAGTCTTAAGTTTAATTTCTAAAATGAAGCCCACTACTTGTTCCCTGATCCAGTGCCAACAAAGCTAGTAAAAAGTGCAATGGATGTTCTTGCAGCGCCTATCCTAAACATTATCAGTAGTTCATTATTGGATGGCACAGTACCTGATACACTAAAAGTGTCAGTCATTAAACCATCACTTAAAAAGTCAGACCTTGACCCACACATACTAAATAATTATAGGCCTATTTCAAATTTACCGTTTCTCTCTAAAATACGAGAAGAAGTAGTCGCCAGTCAGCTTCAGTCACACCTTACACATTACAATTTAATTGAGAAGTTCCAGTCTGGTTTTCGCACTGGTCATAGTACAGAAACGGCACTAACGCGGGTTGTAAACGACATTCTGATATCCTCTGATGAAGGAAACTCCACTGTAATTATGTTGTTGGACTTAAGTGCAGCATTTGACACCATCGACCATTCTATTTTACTTCACAGGCTAGAAAATGATGTTGGGTTTACAGGCACCGTGCTCGCTTGGTTTTTTAGTTCTTATTTATCAAATCGATTCCAATATGTACAGAAATGTGCTGACAGTACTCCATCATTATACACAGAAGTTCAATATGGTGTCCCGCAGGGCTCAGTACTGGGATCTTTACTGTTTTCACTGTACATGCTTCCACTGGGATCTCTCATTAGGAAACATCATGTTAATTTTCACTCGTATGCAGATGACACCCAGTTATACCTTTCATTTAAATCACATGAAGTTTCTCCGATGTTGTCTTTAATTAGTTGTGTTAGTAAATTAAAGGAGTGGATGAATGAGAACTACTTGTCTTTAAATACAGATAAAACAGAGATGTTAATTGTTGGAGGGAATGACGCTGATCACAACAATATTCTGTCATCATTTAACTCAGTGGGAATCCCAATTAATTTTACTGAATCAGCCCGCAATCTTAGAGTTATCTTTGACTCTCGCAGGTCATTTAAAGCGCATATCACAAAGTTATCCAAATCAGGTTTCTTCCATCTTAAAAATGTTGGGAAATTAAGGTGCTTTCTAAATAAACAGGATTCTGAGAAATTAATTCATGCATTTACCTCTAGTAGGATTGACTCCTGCAATGCGGTGTTCACTGGATGTTCAAACTGTTCTTTATAAGCCTCCAGTTGATCCAAAACGCTGCTGCAAGAATTATTACAAAAACAAGAAAATACGAACACATAACTCCAGTTCTTAAATCCTTACACTGGCTCCCGGTTAAGTTTAGGGCAGATTTCAAAATCCTCCTTTTAACATATAAAGCATTAAATGGCCGAGGTCCGGCTTACTTGTCTGAACTTATCATGACTTACAAACCAGAGCGCACATTAAGATCTCAAGATGCCGGTCTGCTTAGGAGTCCAAGGGTTAATAAAATAACAGTGGGAGGTCGAGCTTTTAGTTACAGGACCCCTAAACTGTGGAATGGTCTGCCTGCTACTATAAGAGATGCCCCTTCGGTCTCAGCTTTTAAATCCCTGCTGAAGACTCACGACTTCAGTTTAGCACACCCTGACTAGAGCTGCTGGTTAACTGTACAGACTGCATCTCTGTTGTTAGTCATTAGCACTTAAACATAAGTAACATGATAGTTAGAATTGTATAGTAACCCTCACTTATTCTGTTTCTCTTCTCGGTACTCAAATGTGGCACTTGGTGCCACGGCCCACCTGCCAAGTTGTTTTGCCTGCCTAAGATAAAGTCATCCCTGATGGAGGATTGCAGGAATCGTGAGAAAGAGGGGTCCTTTCATCGGATTGTCTGGCCCAGCACTGTTTCAGCCATGGAATGGCCAAATGGGGGAGGCAGCTTGATGGCTGAGGTCTCCAGGAGTCTAAAATGATCCAAATCTTATTATGTGATATCATCTACTGTTAAATTCTGCTCCGTACTTCTAAAAAATGTTTAATTTTTTTATTGAGGATTTGTTCTGTTCTGTGTATTATATTGTATTGACCTCCTTTATTTTGACACCCACTGCACGCCCAACAGACCTAGGGGTCGCTCTTTAAACCGCCTTTCCAGAGGTTTCTTCCATTTTTTCCCTACCAGGGTTTTTTTGGGAGTTTTTCCTTGTCTTCTTAGAGAGTCACAGCTGGGGGGCTGTCAAGAGGCAGGGCCTGTTAAAGCCCATTGCGGCACTTCCTGTGTGATTTTGGGTTATACACAAATAAATTGTATTGTATTGAATCCATCCATCCATTTTCTAACCTGCTGAATCCGAACACAGGGTCACGGGGGTCTGCTGGAGCCAATCCCAGCCAACACAGGGCACAAGGCAGGAAACAATCCCGGGCAGGGTGCCAACCCACCGCAGGACACACACAAACACACCCACACACCAAGCACACACTAGGGCCAATTTAGAATCGCCAATCCACCTAACCTGCATGTCTTTGGACTGTGGGAGGAAACCCACGCAGACATGGGGAGAACATGCAAACTCCACGCAGGGAGGACCCAGGAAGCGAACTCAGGTCCCCAGATCACCCAACTGCGAGGCAGCAGCGCTACCCACTGCGCCACCGTGCCACCATTGTATTGAATTGTATATCTAATAAATTGTCAGTCAGCATTTGGAAGACTCTCCCCGGACAAGCGGCTCCTGAGTGTGTTTTATTCCACGGATCGTCACAATACAATACAATGTGTTTGTGTAAAGCCCAAAATCACACTAGGGTTGCCACACTGGGCTTTAAAGGGATGTGCCTTTTGACAGCCGAGCTTTGACTCTCTAAAAAGACAAGAAATAAACTAAAAAAAACCCCAAAAAAACGGAAGAAAGGTAGGATAGGCGTGCAGGGGGTGTCAAAAATAAGGAGGAAAATGCAACACAATCCACAGAGCAGAACACAAGGATATGTATACAGTCTTAAAAATAAAGTTACCAGAGCAGCTCTGCAGTGCGATGCCGTAGGGGGAACCATTTTTGATTGCCTAAAGCAGCGGTTCTCAATCTGTGGGGCGAAGTAACAAAAAAGGGGGCACGAATGTTGCCATATGTGGTGTAATTTCGCTATTCGTAGGGAAATTTTAAACTTTAGTGGTGTGTCGGCAGCAAAAAATATAGGAATAAATTTTATTAGGGTTTCAAAAAAACGTTAGGGGGGCGCAATTAAAACTGTTATGAAAACTCGGGTCGCAAATACTTAAGGGCTGAGAAACGCTGGACTAAAGAACATTCACATGACAGTTCCAGAAAGGACCTTTGTGTAACAGACAAGGGCCGGAGCCACCATTAAAATGAATTAGGGATTTGTCTAGCGGTGCAGATCACAAGCAACCAAAGAGTCAGATGGGCGCACTAATAAACTTGGCCTAGGGCACAAAATAACCTGGCACCAGCACTGGTAACAGGTTCAATAAGTAGCCCTGATGTGATGGATTTGTTAAACAAGGAGACCGTGTGTGCCTCCTTGGTGCTTGCAGTGCGGCGTTTGTTTGTTCTCCCCGAGTCCCGCAGTCCAAACAAAGGCAGGTGAGGTGTCCTGGTGTTCCTTTGGTCCCAATGGGGGTGTTTTTTCTGTTTGTTGACCCTGTGACGGACTGGTGGTCTTTCCAGGTGTTATTCCATGACTTTCACCCAATGATTGCTGGGATAGCCTCTTGTTGTCCCGCCTTGGATTAATGGGTTAAGAACATGGATGGATGGAGGGACCAGTAAGTTTCTGATTTTTAAAGGGCTCTTGCTGCATTTTTCCCAGTTGATTCTGGGGGTTCGTCAGTGGTGTGTTCTGCTCCTACTCTGTTCAATGCTGGCATGGACTTGATGTTGGGTAGGGTCGTGGGGTCCAGCGACTGTGGGAAGTCTGTTAGTGAAGAGAGATACACAGATCTTGACTTTGCTGATGATGCTGTGATCTTCGCGGAGTCAATGGAGGGTCTGATTGGGGGTCTCGAGAGACTGAGTGAGGGGTCTGAGTGTCTGGGCTGGCGAGGGTCCTGATAAAAACCAACACCTAGGACTTTAATGACCTCTTGGGCGCGGCCATCAGCAGTGTGTCTGTCTGTGGAGAGAGTGTCGACCTCGTTGAGAGGTTTACTTACCTCGGCAGTGACATTCATGTGACTCTGGTGACTGAAGTCAGTAGACGGATTGGGACAGCATGGGGGGTCATGAGGTCACTGGAAAGGGTTATGTGGTGGTCCTGGTATCTCTGCAAAAGGACGAAGGTCCAAGTATTTAGAGTCCTGATGCTCCCTGTTTGTGAGACATGGACGCTATCCTGTGACCTGAGAAGAAGACTTGACTCCTTCATGTGGGTCTCCTCGGAAAATCCTTGGGTAGCACTGGTGTGACTTTGTGTTGCTCACGGAGTCCCAAATGAGTCACATGACATGCATTGTGAGGGGACGTCAAGTTACATCACTACAGCCATGTGGTGCGATTACCCGAGGGTGATCCTCATTGTTGAGGATCTGAGTGGCAGGACCAGGCCAAGGGGATGCACACATAACATCTGGCTGTGGTAGATAGTGAGGGTCATTTCTGGAGACGGTGGGACTGGACCACATGTTTGCCCTGAGGAGTTGCCAATTGGGATGTCAAGCTGTTTTGTTGTGTAGGGGGTGTGGGAACGCCCTGTACCAGTCCTGGTGCTCCCTGTTTGTGAGACATGGCCGCCATTCAGTGACCTGAGATGAAGACTGAATTCCTTCATGTGGGTCTCTTCAGAGAGTCCTTAGGTCCCACTGTTCTGACTTTGTGTTGCTCATGGAGTCCCGAATGATGCACATGACCTGCATTGTAAGGGAGTGTCAGTTACGGGACAACAGCCATGTGGCGCCATTACCCGAGGGTGACCCCCATTGTTGAGGACCTGAGTGGCGGGACCAGACCAAGGGGATGCCCATGTGACACCTGGCTGCGGCAGATAGAGAGGGTCATTTCCGGAGAGGAAGTGACTGGACCACATGTTTGCCCCGAGGGGTTGCCAAGCTGTTTTATTGTGTAGGGGGTGCGGCAACACCCTGTACCAGTCCTGGTGCTCCCTGTCTGTGAGACATGGCCGCCATCCAGTGACCTGAGATGAAGACTTGACTCCTTCATGTGTGTCTCTTCAGAGAATCCTTGGGTCCCACTGGTGTGACTTTGTGTTGATCACGGAGTCCCGAATGAGGCACATGACCTGCATGGTGAGGGGACATCACTTACGTCACTATGGCCATGTGGCTCATAAGATCCTCATTGTTGGGGACCCGAGTGGCTGGACCAGGCCAAGGGGTTGCCCATGTAATACCTGGCTGCGGCAGACAGAGGGTCATTTCCAGAGGGTGGGACTGGACTGCGTGTCTGCCTGGGGGGTTGCCAACCGGGATCCCAAGTTGTTTTGTTGTATGGAGGGTGTGGTGGCATGCTGTACCATTGCAGGCTCCCCAACTTCACTTGACTTGACTTGACTTGCTGCTCTACAGTCACGCAGACTCAGCTCAGGTTTTCTTGATCAGCTGCATGGCGGCAATCGTTTTCTGTAACCTGCCCCACTACTTGTGTTCAAAATCAGGCCCCAGACTGATGCCATTCGATTATGTTGACCCCCTTTGGGATTAAAGTGTCTGCTAAGCACCAAAATGTAAATCTAAAATGTATGGAGCCGAGTGGCTGACTGTACATCACAGATTTCATTGTGGTCCACCTTTTCAGACTCCATTTCAAAGTCCAAAGACCCACCTTTGTATGTGAAGAAGCCTTCATGGATTGAAACGGCTCTTTGTCAAGATATTGTTGTACAAGGAACCACACGACCGAGTAAAGTGCCATTTCAGAGCCAGGATTATTAAGAGTACCCAGTATGTGTGTGTGTGTGTGTCAGTGTTCATAGTGGCACATTTTTAATTTCCGGTAATTGCTCTGTAAAATTTGTGACTTCTACTTTTATCAGAGGAATTCAAAACTAACTTTTGTAAGACCTCGATGCGGATGGCCAAACTAAGTCAAGCTGACGTGACGTAACATGACATCCACATGGCTGCTCAAGTCTCCTCTGAAAGAAAGGAAATCACGGAGTCGTTTGGTGAAAGGCGTGATTGAAACTTCCAGCTCACCATACGTTAGTCCTGCGGTGCTCATAACTTTGTGTCTTTTTTGAACCCCAGTTTTGCTCTTGTGGGGGCTGCCAGGTTTGTGGCTTTTATTGATGTGTTGCATTCAACCAGATAAAGATCGGCCGCAATGTCAGATACGCCTCGAGCTTTATTACCGTGTGCTTCAAGTCAGACATCTTTCGAGTTCAAGGTTTGAATTTTTCACTATGGCGTAGGTCAATGTTTTGCCTTGGATTAGACTTTTGCTTCTGACCTGTTCTGCTGTTATCTTCATACAACAAATTACTGGCGTGTTCAGAATGTAATCAGTGAGACGCTCAGCCCACCACCCAGATGGTAAAGAGTGGGCCGCAGCTGGACCACCTCTGATTAAGCCTGGCTCTGCGATGGCTCTTTACTGAGGGGGTCCTCGGAGAGCCAGCCCTTCACAAAGGACCAGTTCATCCTGGGACGGGTTCTGTGCAAAAGAAATGAACTCTTTGGGCTTTGAAAAGGTTTCTAAAATGTGGACGAAACAGAAATCTTTAATGTCTAGTAGTAGTTAGTAATGTCTGAGTGCAGCCTGAGTGGTTGTGTGCATTCAAAGTCCTTTTAATCCTTAAACCAGTTATAGTCGGCTCCCAGTGCAATTTGCCATCACGCTGGAGCTGATCAGTCTGTGCCATTCATCCATTGAGCAGCCAGCTTGTGACCACTGGCGCCCCCTAGTGAATTAGCATCACTGTCCTGGGATTGAGACGCTGCACTAGACTGGCCTGCCAGGGTCAGCGTTGGCATCTGTGATTTTCTGAATTTCATCAATGGCGTCTTGTACATAGAATAATAGATTGTTCCAGTAGTTTCTTTTTAATAGTTGTTACAGTTGAAGTAATTGTGATGCTCTTTGCATGAAAAAAATTTCACATTTTCTTGGTTAATTGTGACGTTTCCTTAAATATTGCAGCAATAAAGAATCTGGCGTCCAGGGATGCATTAACCCAAGTATGTGGCAGTTTAAGGGTTAAAATGAAGACCCAATGGCTGCTTCACAGGTTTGTCGTCTGTTTTGTTGTTATTTGCAGAGCTTGCTGCGGATCTAAACAACAGGGTCCTACTAGAATCTTCTGATGGATGATTCTTCGTACAATTAAAAATAGTTCACTGATGGCATTGCTCTGAAGAACAGCTTTGGCAACTTTATTTTGAAGAGAGTAGCTGCAGATCAGCTCAACTTAGTCCTCATCTCCCACCATTATTCACCCCAGCACTTCCACCTGAAGGTCATCTCCTGCTAGTGCTATTCGCCACAGTCCGCTAGCGTCACGTTGTAAGGGACCCGCAAGCCTCAGCTCCTTAAAGCGGGTCCTCCTTGATCGCTGGCCATGGTCCTGAACTCAGCCTCCTTGGTTTCTCCCTGGTGCTGTCCAGTGCTGATGGGAGAAATTCACCAAAGCACTTTTTCGCGGCAAATTTGTCTAATATGACGCTATTGGTGGAGTCTTTCCTTGGAAACTCACGGCACGACCGGCTCGGGCAGGCATTTTTTATTCCATGCATCCCATGATGCTTTGCAAGGCCAGCATGACATGACCGTAGCAGCCGTGTGCACAACCTTCACGCCTGCTTGCTCGCTAAGATTGTTGCTGATGTTGCTGATGCTGGGTTGCAAACATATGAGGAAAATAAGTAAAAAAAAAATTAATTAATTAACAAACAAATGAACGAAGGAACAAATGAATGAATGAATGAACAAATTAACCAACAGATAAAAAAACAAACAAACAAACAAACAAATAAATAAAGGAGCAAATTAATAAACAAATGAACAAATAAATGAATAAATAAGTAAAGGAGCAAGTGAATGAACAAATGAATGAATAAATAAATAAATAAATAAAGGAACGAACAAACGAATGAACGAATGAACAAATTAACCAACAGATAAAAAACAAACAAACAAATAAATAAATAAAGGAGCAAATTAATGAACAAATAAATGAATAAATAAGTAAATGAGCAAGTGAATGAACAAATGAACGAATAAATAAATGAACGAACAAACAAATGAATGAACGAATGAACAAACTAATCAATAAATAAAAAGAAACAAAAAAATAAATAAAGGAACAAACAAACAATAAATAAATAAAAGTGAACGAATGAATGAACGAATGAACAAACCAACAAATAAATAAATAAATGACTGAATTAATGAATGAATGAATTAACAAATCAACAAACAACTAAATAAATGAACAAACGAATGAATGAATAATTAAATAAATAAAAGTGAATGAATGAACAAACAAATCAACAAATCAAACCAACAAACAAATAAATAAATAAAAAATTAACGAATGAATGAATGAATGAATGAATAAATGAATAAATGAACTAACCAACAAATTAAAAATGAATAAATAAATAAATAAATAAAGGACCAAATGAATGAACAAACGAATAAATAAATAAATGAATAAATAATAAATGAAGGAACAAACAAACAAGCAAATAAATAAATAAATAAATAAATGAATGAATGAATGAAGGGCGGCACGGTGGCGCAGTGGGTAGCGCTGCTGCCTCGCAGTTGGGAGATCTGGGGACCTGGGTTCGATTCCCGGGTCCTCCCTGCGTGGAGTTTGCATGTTCTCCCCGTGTCTGCGTGGGTTTTCTCTGGGTGCTCCGGTTTCCTCCCACATTCCAAAGACATGCAGGTTAGGTGGATTGGCGATTCTAAATTGGCCCTAGTGTGTGCTTGGTGTTTGTGTGTGTCCTGCGGTGGGTTGGCACCCTGCCCAGGATTGTTTCCTGCCTTGTGCCCTGTGTTGGCTGGGATTGGCTCCAGCAGACCCCCGTGACCCTGTGTTCGGATTCAGTGGGTTGGAAAATGGATGGATGGATGAATGAATGAATGAACAAATCAACAAACAACTAAGTAAATGAACAAACGAATAAATAAATAAATAATCTAATTCATTAATGCTTGAATGGATGTCCTGTCACCTTTCAGGACCACTCGACAGTGCTCCGCTATGTTTTCCCCTCTATAACTGCACTCATTTCATGAAGAGGAAACCCCACACTGAAGGCTTTTTTCAACCACTCCCCCCTCCCCCCCCCCCACCCATTTCCATTCCACATTCATTTAAAAAAATAAACTTTTACTTGAGGGGTGCATTAGATGACCATAGTAATAATATTTTGAGTACTGCCCCCCCTTCCCCCAGATATATAACACTGATCCCACTGAGCTCGCCCACCCCCCCATCCACATCCCCTCATCAGAAAACAAAGGACACATTAATAAATAATAAGAACATAAGATCTATTATTATTTACTTCTTGATGAATGTATTTGCACAGATAAATTGGAAATCAGCACAAGGGGGTGTCAGACAATGGATGAGCCGGTGGCTCAGTGGCACAGCCGCTGATTATATGATTGGCTGATTGTTAGTTTGTGGCCACTTATTGTAATTTGTTTCTGGTATTCCCTCTGTTTGAGTCTTGTGTTGTTTGAGGCACGGTGGCTCAGTGATTCGCTCCGCCACCTTGCTGCTCAGACCACTTATTTGGCCGCCTCAATCGGTCCAACAGAGTTAGCAGACTTTCGGTGAGCCCTGAGGGACCCTTAAAAGACCATTGCACCAGTATAATTCTCTTAAAACCAGTTCAGTTCCTCCCTCCCCACTGACTTCAGCACACTTGACGGAGTTTGGCGAAGTCCACAAACATTCATTAAACTCCGTGGGGTTCGCTCATCACTAGTGCTGTCCTTTAGAATGGCGGTGGTCACATCTGTACACAGCACTCCAGGGTGTCACTAGCGCAGTGTACACCTCAGGACTGACCTCCCTTGACCTGTACTTGCATGTAGGGGGCGCTATACAGCCTAACATCTGATTGGCCCTCTTAGCCGCTTCTGTAGACTCTCTAGCTGGGCACAGCAATGCGCCGACTACAACTTTGGGATTAATAACAAGACATTTTATCTATATAGCACCTTTGCCACTCTCAAGATGTGTTGTTTGTTCTCATTGGCTGTGTTTTCAGATGGTGCGGCTATCGCATCAATAGAATGTGCGTCTGCCACGTGAAGGAAATCACTTATCAGCCACGCTGGCATGAATGTAAAAGATCGTTTTGGAGAACATGACTTTGACATTGTTTACACAGAATGAGCCTTACTCTCTGTCCCCCCTCTGTCACCTTTAGCCACTCAATATTAAGTTTGGGGTTTTCTGTAAGCCTGGAAAGCGGATTATCAGGCCAGTGTAATGCAGACCACAACATTGGAATTATTAGAGTCTCTGATTCCACTGTCTGTCGCTCTTCACACCACATGCCCGGTCATCCCACCTTGTCCCCATGTCACCTAGGAGTGTGCCTGATGGCCTGCACGTATCGGCATGGAGAGACTTTCAAGATGATTAAATTGTAAGACGCCCCCCTCCCCTGTTCACACATTAGCATGCCGTTCACTTCGTACATGTCTCAGAGCAAACGAGAGAAGGTTAGTGTTGGCATTCAAGTGCCGTGATTGAATTTCGAAATGATCGAGAGGAGTCAGGGAGCTACGTGACGTGCACACAGGAGGAGATGTAAATCTGGAATGAGCCGGCCACACGCACATCAGGCGCTTCACTGCAGGCTCGCTGGGCCTCCCTGAGGTCCTACCCAGAGACCACCCCAGGACAGAAGGCAGGGGGCACACACATGCAAACTGGCTCAGTTAACAAGTACTGGGGACGCTGACAAGAACTGATACACCTGACCTGAGACGTCAAGCAGACAGACAACTGAACCCAAGTCCTGGGAACTGTAAAGCAGAAGAGCCGACCACTGAGCCACCTGACCTGAAATGTGTGACAGATACAAGGAGAGCGTGGAGACCCCATACAGAAGGGGAGCAAACCACCGAAATGAACAGCAGAGGTGTGAAGTGCTGCACCACCTGGCTTTAAATAAACACGATACCAACAAAGGAGGAGAGTGCAGCCTCCATACTGACACTGAGCAGCCAGGGAAACGAACTCAGGTCCTGGAAACTGCAAAGCAAAGGTGTTAACTGCTGTGCCACCTGATTTTAAAGCAGAGGCAGGATGAGTGATCCCCAGATGGAATTGGACCAGCCATGGAATTGAACCCAAGACCAGGGACCTGTAAAGCTGAAGTATAAAGCGCTGCACCACCTGACTTTAAAAAACCAATACAGACAAAGGAGGAGAATGCAGACGCCACATTGGCATTGAGCTGCCAGGGGAACTGAATTGTGAGACCAAAGTATCAATCGGTGTGCCAATGGGAGAAAGAACTGCCAAGTGTGTAAAACGACCAGAATGGACAAACCTCAAAGAGACACTGAGCAGCAAGAGAGCTGAACTCGAGTCCCTGAAACTGTAAAGCAAAAGCGTTAACCGCTGTGCCACCTGATTTGAAAGCAAACACAAGCACAGGCAGGATGAGCAAACTCCAAATGAACTTGGACCACCCATGGAATTGAACCCAAGACCAGGGACCTGTAAAGCTGAAGTATGAAGCGCTGCACCACCTGCCTTTAAAAAACCAATACAGACAAAAGAGGAGAGTGCAGCCTCCATATTGGCACTGAGCAGCCATGACACTCAAATTGGCATCTGTGGAATTGTGAGGCTGAAGCTTCAACTGGTGAGTCACTCGGGAAAATTAAATACCAGGTTAGAAGAAATGGGGACCATTGATAAACTTTAAAGAGGCATTGTGATTCAAGGGAGATGAACTCAAGTCCAAAGAAATACGAGGCAGAAGCGTTAACCACTGAGCCACCGGGCTTAGATACCAACACAGGCCTGATAAGGATGAACAGATTCCACATGGAAATATAGCAAATCAGGAAAGAGCAAACAGATCTCAACAACTCGGGATTTGAACCCGGGTCCAGAGAACTGTAAAGTAGCAGAGCTGACCACTGAGCCACCTGACCTGAAACGTCTGACAGACACAAGGAGAAGTTGCTGACTCCACACAGAGGGGGAGCAAACCACTGAAATGAACTCACGTCTGTGGACCTGAAGAGCAGAGGTGTGAAGTGCTGCACCACCTGGCTATAAAAACACACAATACCAACAAAGGAGGAGAGGGGGAGCAGCCAGGGAACTGAATTGTGAGGCTGAAGTATTCATCCCTGAGCCAGCGGAAAACTGAATGGACACACTTGAGAAAGTCAATGAGCAGCATGGCAGATGAACTCGGGTCCCTGAAACTGTAAAGCAAAAGCGTTAACCGCTGTGCCACCCGATTTGAAAGCACAGGCAGGATGAGCGAACCCCAGATGGAATTGGACCAGCCATGGAATTGAACCCAAGGCCAGGGACCTGTGAAGCCAAAGTACGAAGTGATGCACCACTTGCCTTTAAAACACCAATACAGACAAAGGAGGAGAGTGCAGACTCCACAAATGGCATTGAGCTGCCAGGGGAACTGAATTGTGAGACCGAAGTATCAATCAGTGTGCCACTGGGAGAAAGAAGTGCCAAGTGTATAAAACGACAAGAATGGACAAACCTCAAAGAGACACTGAGCACCAAGAGAGCTGAACTCGAGTCCCTGAAACTGTAAAGCAAAAGAGTTAACCGCTGTGCCACCCGATTTGAATGCCAACACAAGCACAGGCAGGATGAGCAAACCCCATATAGATTTAGACCAGCCATGGAGTTGAACCCAAGGCCAGGGACCTGTGAAGCCGAAGTATGAAGCGCTGCACCACCAGCCTTTAAAACACCAATACAGACATAGGAGGAGAGTGCAGACTCCATGTTGGCACTGAGGCAGCCAGGGAACCAAACCCGGGTCCCTGAAACTGTAAAGCAAAAGCGTTAACTGCTGTGCCACCTGATTTTAAAGCCAACACAAGCACAGGCAGGATGAGCGAACTCCATATGGACTTGGACCAGCCATGGAATTAAACCCAAGACTATGGACCTGTGAAGCTGAAGTATGAAGCGCTGCACCACCACCACTGACATAGGAGGAGAGTGAAGACTCCACATTGGCATTGAGCAGCCATGACACAGAACTCACATCTGTGGAATTGTGAGGCTGAATTCTCAATCGGTGAGTCACTGGGAAAATCAACTACCAGGTTAGTAAAAATGGGGACAATCAATAAACTGTAAAGAGATGTTGTAAAGCAAGGGGGGTGAATTGAAGTTCAAGGAACTACAAGGTAAAAGTGTTAACTACTGAGCCACCAGGCTTTGATACCAACACAGGCCTGGAGAGGATGTGCAGATACCACATGGAAATACAGCAAATCAGGAATGTGCAAACAGATCTCAGCAACCCGGGATTTGAACCCGGGTCCAGGGAACTGTAAAGTAGGAGATGTAACCACTGAGCCACCTGCCATAAACCTGATTCAGACTGAAGTAAAAAGTGCAGACTCCATACTGACTTTGAGAAGCCTTGGGATTGAACCCAAGACCAGGGACCTGTAAAGTATGAAGTGCTGCACCACCTGCCTTTAAAAAATGAATACAGACATAGAAGGAGAGTGCAGACGCCATATTGGCACTGAGGCATCCAGGGAACCAAACCCGGATCCCTGAAACTGTAAAGCAAAAGCGTTAACTGCTGTGCCACCTGATTTGAAAGCCAACACAAGCACAGGCAGGATGAGTGAACTCCATATGGACTTGGACCAGCCATGGAATTGAACTCAAGACTATGGACCTGTGAAGCTGAAGTATGAAGTGCTGCACCACCACCACTGACATAGGAGGAGAGTGCAGACTCCACATTGGCATTGAGCAGCCAGGACACAGAACTGACATCTGTGGAATTGCGAGACTGAAGCTTCAATTGTTGAATCACTCGGGAAAATTAACTACCAGGTTAGAAAAAATGGGGACGATCGATAAACTGTAAAGAGACATTGTGAAGCGCGGGGGGATGGGGGGGGACTCAAGTCCAAAGAAATACGAGGCAGAAGTGTTAACCACTGAGCCACCGGGCTTAGATACCAACACAGGCCTGATAAGGATAAGCAGATTCCACATGGAAAGAGCAAACAGATCTCAACAACCCGGGATTTGAACCCGGGTCCACAGAACTGTAAAGTAGGAGACTTAACCACTGAGCCACCTGACCTGAAACTTGCGACAGACACAAGGAGAAGTTGCTGACCCCACACAGAGGTGGTGAAAACCATTGAAATGAACTCACATCTGTGGACCTGAAGAGCAGAGCTGTGAAGTGCTGCACCACCTGGCTATACCAACAAAGGAGGAGAATGCAGCCTCCATATTGACACGGAGCAGCCAGGGAACTGAATTGTGAGGCCGAAGTTTTCATCATTGAAGTCCAAAGAAATACGAGGCAGAAGTGTTAACCACTGAGCCACCGGGCTTAGTTGCCAACACAGGCCTGATGAGGACGTGCAGATTCCTTATGGAAATGCAGCAAAATTGGGAAAGAGCAAACAGATCTCAGCAGCCCGGCTCCATGGAACTGTAAAGTAGGAGAGTTAACCACTGAGCCACCTGCCATAACACTGCTTCAGACTCCATACTGACATTGAGAAGCCCTTGGAATTGAACCCAAGACCAGGGACCTGTAAAGTATGAAGCGCTCCACCATATGCCTCTAAAAAGCTGATACAGACGAAGGAGTAGAGTGCAGACTCCATATTGGCATTGAGCAGCCAGGGAACTGAACCCGAGGCTAGTGGACTGTGAGGCTGAAGCCTTTACCACTGCACCAGGAAGATCTCACAGAGTCCATATCAGGTGTTTGAACCCGCATCCACTGAATTGTGAGACTGAAGCGTCTGTCAGTGTGCCACTGGGAGAAAGAACTGCCAGTTTTAAAATAGGACAAGAAACCTCAAAGTTCCAGGAAGCAGCCAGAGAGCTGAACTCGGGTCCAAGGAACTGCAAAGCAGAAGAGCTGACCACTGAGCTCCCTGTCATACAAACTGCTGCAGGTGGAAGAAAGTGCAAGACTACATATTGACATGGAATTGAAGGGCAGGTCCATCCAGAAAAACTGGAAAGCAAAAGCCCTGGAATTGCACCATCTGGCATGAAAACCAAAGCAGACTTCATATGCACACGGAGCAGCCAGGGAGCTTGAACCCGCTTCCATGGAATTGTGAGGCCAAAGTATTCACCATAAAAACAAACCTGCCAAGTTTGGGAAATATCAAGAATGGAGAAACGTCAAAGAGACATTGAGGAGCCAGGGGGGCTGAACCCAAATCCATGGAACTGCAAAGCAAAAGCGTTAACTAACCACTGAGCCACCAGGCTTTAAACTCAACACAGGCATAAGCAGGAAGTGCACATTCCACACGGAAATGCAGCAAATAGGGAATACGCAAAACAGATCTCAGCAACCAGGGACTTGAACCTGAGGCTAGTGGACTGTGAGGCTGAAGCCTTTACCACTGCACCAGGAAGAACTCACAGAGTCCATATCAGGTATTTGAACTTGCATCCGTGGAATTATGAGTCATTCCTCACTGTGTTACTGGGAAACGGGAAAGAGGCAAGAGCTTAGATAAACCGAGAGGCAGGAGTGCTAACCACTGAGCCGCCGTGTTCCTTTACAGATGGTTTATGAAACTCCGGAGCGGTCCATCAATATTTCTCTCTTCTTGTTTCCATGGGAACACAGAGTGGGGGGGGGGCACTCACACAGGAACAGTTTAGAATTCCCCCCCCCCCACTTTGATTCTTTGAGAGAAAAACCAGATAAGGAGAAGGGACACATGGTAAGCAGAGTGGAATTAAAACTCAGGTCCTCGGAGCAGGAAAGGAAGAAACCGTCACCAGTGTGCCACCATTGCTGAACGCACTGAGCTTTTCTTTTCTCGATTTTTTAAATTACGGGCAGAAAAAAGGTGACTGAGGAGGAGAGAAAAAGAAACGAAAATGTGACAAAGCCATAAGAGGCCAATTTGATCCTCGCCATCCAAATTGCGCCCTGGCGTTATGGTGACAGAAGATAATGGCCAGCCTGCCACTTGAAGAGGTGAGCTGTCATCCTGCTACCGGAGGCCGAGGAGACCTGAGGAGACGGGCAAAGTGTTCAAAGCCACAGATTACCGGAGTCAGGATGTAATCATCTAAGCTGTTCTTAGATCTTAAGAGCAGACGGCTTTGTGCCAATCATGACCGGAATTCAGATGGACCTCCTGTCCTACGTTTATCCTTGTGCTGTCGGGTGAAGGCATCTGGAAAGTTCCAGTGAGTCAGAGTTTTGTTGCCCAACACTGCCGTGCTGTTTTCAGGTTTGATGGCTTAGGGGCTAATGTTGCCACCTCACCCATCCTGCACCCTGGGTTCAAACCCCTCCTGCTGGGCATTGCCCATGTGTGGACCCTTATGTTCTACTGGTGTCTCTGTCTCCTCACATTTAACTTGGGAATTCCTGACTGGCCCTGTGTTGGTGTGGCGTGTGTGTGTGTGGGGTTGGGTTCTGCTATAGTGGGCTGATGTCCTATCCAGAACTTGAACCTGATGCTATAGGGGGCAATGCCAGCCTCTCTATGACTCTGAAATGGATTAAGTGGGATGGAGAAGTTGATGTTTAGCGTTCATGTTGAGGATTTGACCAAAAAAAACAAACCCTATGTGACCAAAGATGTCTTCTTTGAAATGAAGAGAGGATGCACATGAGGTGAAAGACGTTATATACAGTGCCTTCAGAAAGTACGCAGACTCCTTCAGCTTTGTACTAAAATCACTTCAGTTCATTTCATCGCCACATCAAGCAATACCCGATGACCCCGAAATGACAAAGCAATGACACAAATGAAATATCAAAATGACGCAGGTAATCAGACCCTTTGCTTTGGCTCAGGTGGATCCTCATCTATTGATGATTACTGAGATGTTTCTGCACCCCGTTTGGAGTCCACCTCTGGTCAATTCATTTCACTGGACAAGGCCCACACCTGTCTGTAGAAGCCATTGGGTCAATGGACCTGCCTGTGCAGACCTTAGATCTTGGTGACAGCTCATGGACACACAGTGGCCTCCGTCATTTTTAAACAACCCAGAGCTGGCCCACCCTGCCAAACTGAGCACACATGGGTGAAGGACCTTAGTAAGGGACGGGACCAACAGCCAGCTTGTTACTGTGGCTGAGCTTCACAGAGACCATGATGAGACTGGGAGAAACTTCCAGAAAGACATCCATCAATACAACACCCCACTGCTCTGGGCTTTATGACAGAATGGAGAGATGATGCTCACTTGGAGTTTATCTAAACGCACTTAAAGGACTCTCAGAGTTGGGACAAACAAGACCCTCTGGTCTGGTGAGACCACGATTGAACTGTTTGACCTCAGTTCTGGAGGAATACCAGGCACTGCTCTTCACCATTAATACCAGTCCAACAGTGAGGCGTGGTTGTGGCAGCATAAGGGACTGGGAGACTCATCAGGTTTAACCAGAGCAGATTGCAGAGAAGTTCTGACTGACAACCTGTTTAGAGCCCTCTGGACCTCATACTGGGCTGTAGGTTCAACTTCCACAGGAGTGACGTAGGGACAACTCTTGGGTGTCCCAGCCAGAGCCTGGACTTGAACCGATTTGAACTGGAAAACAGCTGTCAACCCACAGTCACCATCCAACCCGACTGAGCTTGCGGATCTGCAACAAAGAATGTCAGAAAATCCATAAATCCGGGTTGATGAAACTTGTCACATTAACCCAAAAAAGACTCCGGGGCAGGAATTGCTGCCACAACTGAGTACTGACTCAGGGGTCTGAATGCTTTCTGAAGATATCCTTAGATCTGCTCCATGTCTGCCCCCAGGATTGCACAAGTCCAGTGTTGGGCAGTGGCGCCCCCTCCCCCAGTGGTGAGTTGAAAGACAGGTATGACACTGAAGTTGAGTTTTGCTTCACAATTCTAATTCGTAACCCAGCTGTGCTTTGTGACCAATGACAATTTATACCACTTTGTGACTGGCGACATTCATATTTCATCTCACCTGCAGCCTTTTATCTCGAGGTACAGAACTGGGGGAATTACTCTGATGCCGAGTGTGGGAAAGGGGCTCGGCTTTCAAGCACTTCATTAAATCCAATGGCCTGGTTGTGTGTACCCACCAGCGACTCTCTGGAAGGTTCCTGACTGGCATCAGTGTATGAAATTAAGGAATAGCATGTTAGCTGCTGTTACCTTAGGACAACGAAGATGATAGGGCACGGGAGAAGCCGTGTCAGGTTGGGGCAGCAGCAGCCATATTGGACAGCAGACAAAGGATGAGACCGTGGTGTCAGCAGTGGGATAACCTCCCAAAAAAATTCATTTTAGTGAGTTTCGCATTTCACAATTGCATTGCAATCAAATTATGGGGGGCCCATTATGTGAAACCTTAGCTCATCACTATTGGTCAAATGGGACCCAATAAGAATAAGAAGTGTGTTTCAAGTATCCCATCATCCATCACTAAACTGCCCCAGTGGACAATGTGGTCCAAAAAGAGTACATTAAAGTTTTGCAATGCTTTATCTCATCTCAAAGGCGCTATATAACATAATGATGGGTTGGTTTGTATGAAGTAGCACAGACACAGGCCCTGCTGCATCATGAGACAGTGTAAAGTGTCATGTAGATCACTATATGTGCATTGTGGTAACAATAAAAAGAATCTTGGGAATGGGGGGGCGGGCCTGGTGGGGGTGTTCTGTGCCGAAATCTTATAGTGCCTTGACAGAACCCACCACAAAAACACATTGCCGAAGGGCTCAGATGTTCTATTTTTTTAACGACCCTCCCTGTATGTTGCGCTCTGTAACTCTCATGTCTGCACTGCTTTGCTTTCTGTAGAGCAGCCCAAGAAGAGCCCAGCCTGGTAGATGGCTGGCAGATGTGTGGGCGACTGTGCCCTGGTCCTAACGGCGTGCCTTTCATCTCTGTATTAAAAAGGAAATTAAGGCAAATTAGAGCAAAGCAGATGGGGAGCAGCGGGTTTTGTCATCTTGTGCTTCTTTGAGAACTTGCTGGCACGCTGTTCATGAAACTGCCGTATTAAATGATCATACGAATAAGGAGATGTAGGACAGAAATGAAAGGAAGCTATTGAGCAGCCAAGTGCATCCTGCATCCAAGCGGACGTATCCAAGATGAATTATTGAAGGAACAACCTGGGGCTTCAACTCTGTTTAGAGGAACTTTTTCCTTTCCTAGCAAATCCAAAGAAGTGAAAGCCAAGAGCATCAAAGAACAAAGCTCAGTGAAAAGCATCGCCAGGCTTGTCACCTTCTGCTCTTTCTCTGTGCCAGTTTCTATAAGATGGGCTCCAGACTCTTTACACCACCCCCTATTGGCTATGATATGCACTGCAGGGTGGGTTAAGGCCAAGTGACCATCCTGTGGGTGTTTCAGGAGATGGGATGCTTTTAAATGAGGTCTCCTTATAGGGGGGGGGGGGGGGGGGGGGGGTGTTGGGGCTGTGATGTTATGGTTATATGCAGTATCTTGGATGGTTCCTGCCTTGTTAACATTGGTGCTAGGACAGGCTTCAGCTGCCATAACCTTCTACTGGATAAAAAACATACAAGAAAATGAAAGTACAATTGCTTGCTTTAGCTTTATTGCACCTTCTTCATGGAACCAATACGTTTTTGAATGTCTTGAATACATTTTAACCATTTTAAACCTTGTTCTTAGCCTGGATTTACATATTGTAAATAAATAAACTAACAACTAACATTTTTAAACAGCAGATACAAGGAAGCATTTAACAAGTATAACAAGCAAACTACAAATCAAGTAGACATAAGTTTCAGCACCAGGGACAGATCCATAATGGAACCAGTGTGGAACTTCTACTGATTTTGAACAAAGTGTGTACAATAGATGAAATGTAACTCTCAGTCTTGATTTATGAAAAATAAAAAATATGAAGAATAAATAATTGTGGATTGTTGTCCTGTCTAGTGATTGTTCTTGATCTGGCCAATAGCTGCAGCCTTGAAGGTTCACAGCAGCACAGTGGCCTCCGTGATTCTTAAATGGAGAGGTTTGGGACTCTTTCTAGAGCTGGCCAAACTGAGCACTCATGTGAGGAGGGTCCTGGTAAGAGAGGTGACCAAGAACCTGCTTGTTACTCTGCCTGAGCTCCAGAGAATCTGTGCTTGCTGTGACAGGCTCTAGCTTCCCCATGACCCAGTTCAGGATGAAGCGAATTTGGAAAATGAGTGTATGGATTGATGGAAACATTAGAACATTAGAACACTCTAGACAAGAACAGGCCATTCAGCCCAACAAAGCTCGCCAGTCCTGTCCACTTATTTCTTCCAAAAAAACATCAAGTCGAGTTTTGAAAGTCCCTAACGTCTTACTGTCCACCACACTACTTGGTCACTTATTCCAAATGTCTATCATTCTTTGTGTAAAGAAAAACTTCATAATGTTTGTGCAAAATTTACTCTTAACAAATTTCCAACCGTGTCCCTGTGTTCTTGATGAACTAATTTTAAAATAACAGTCTCAATCCACTGCACTAATTCCCTTCATAATTTTAAACACTGCAATCAGTTCGCCTCTTCATCTTCTTTTGCTTAAACTGTAAAGGATCAGCTCTTTTAATCTTTCCTCATTATTGAAGCCCTGTAGCCCTGGAATCAGCCTAGTTGCTCTTCTCTGGACCTTCTCTTGTGCTGTTATGTAGCCTGGAGACCAAAACTGCACACAGATCTCCAGGCTACATAACCTCCTGTGACTTGTACTCCACACATCAAGGTGCTATATAACCTAACAGTCTGTTATCCTTCTTAATGGCTTCTGAACACTGTCGGGAAGTCGATAGCTTAGAGTCCACTACGACTCCTAAGTCCTTCTCATAAGGTGGACTCTCGATTTTCTGACCGCCTACTGTGTATTCAAACCTCACATTTTTACTTTTTATGTGTAATTTTTTACATTTATTGACATTAAATTTCATCTGCCACAAATCTGCCCAAGCCTGTCTGCTGTCCAAGTCCTTCTGTGATATTTTAACGGATTCCAAATTATCTGCTAATCCACCTATCTTGGTATCATCTGCAAACTTAACCTTCTTGTTACTTATATTCTTATCTAAATCATTTATAGATATTAAAAATAGCAGCGGCCCTAGCACTGACCCCTGCTGGTCACCACTATTAACATCAGCCAGTTCTGATGAGGTTCCTCACACCATCACCCTCTGCTTCCTGTGTCTAAGCCAATTTTGCACCCATCTAAAAACATCACCCTGAACTCCCACTTCTTTTAATTTGATGCCCACCCTCTCATGTGGCACCTTATCAAATGCTTTCTAAAAGTCCAGATAAATAATCTCATCTGCTCCACTTTGATCATATCCTTTTGTTGCCTCCCCCTAGAATTCTAGCATGTTAGATAAACACGACCTCCCTCTTCTGACCCCATGCTGACTGTCCTGTCCTTGCCAGGTGTTGCTCAATTTTCTCCTTAATAATTCCTTCCATTAATTTTCCTGTGATGCATGTTAAGCTTACTGGCCTATAGTTGCTTGGATCTGCCCTGTGACCCTTTTTATATAATGGGATGATATTTGCCATTTTCCAGTCCTTCAGAATCTCTCCAGTGCACAGTGACATCCTAAAAATATGTGTCAAGGGTTTATATTTGTACTCACTAACCTCCTTAAGAACACGAGGGTAAATATTATCTAGTCCTGGTGATTTGTTTGATTTCATCTTATTTAATCTGAGCAGCACTTCTCCCTCTACAATTTCCAAATCCCTCAGTACCTCCTTAGTAGTCCCTGTTACTGCTCTGTGGTTATCCACTTGCTCACTTGTAAACACCTCAGAAAAATATAAGTTTAGGGCATTCACTATTTCACTGTCTGTATCTTTTAGTTCCATCCATCCAGTTTCCAACCCGCTAATTCCGAACACAGGGTCACGGGGGTTTGCTGGAGCCAATCCCAGCCAACACAGGGCACAAGGCAGGAACCAATCCCGGGCACGGTGCCAACCCACCGCAGGACATATCTTTTAATTTCCCTTTACTATTTCTGATGCACTTCACCTCCTCCTTGACTGTTCTTTTACTACTAAAATACTGAAAGAATCTCTTAGGGTCGTCTGTCACCTTATAGCCTCCCTGATATCCTTCTTAATGGTTGCCCTCATGTTCTCATATGCTCAATGATTCACTTTGCAGTCATTAGTCTTACATTCCTTATAAAGCATTTTTTTTCCTTTGCAACTTCTTTTTTAAGTCTTTATTAATCCACCGTGGAGTTTTTTTGTTTTTTTTTTGTTTGTTTCCTATTAATTCCAGATTTAGGTCTGTATCTGTCCTGCATTACATGTAAAACATTTTTAAACGTGTTCCACTGCTCCTCGACTGTCTCCACACTTAAAAGCTTATCCCAGTGTATCCTAATTAGACATTGTCGCATCTGCTCAAAATTAGCCCTACCAAAGCTCAACTTAACTAAACTAAACTATTAACAAGTACAATACAGAGGACTAGAAATAAAGTGCACATAACAATCAGCACCATTGACAGTTCCTCTCCCTGCACATTCTTAACGGGACCAGTGTGGAATTTCTATTGAGTTTAATGACTGTGTGTACAGCAGATTAAATGTAACTGTCAGTCAGGATTTAAGAAACATATAAATAAATGCAGACATACATACAAAAATAAGAATTTAATGTGGTGAATGAAACCAAAAGTGTTAGTCTATCAAACAACTTTTAACACGGAGGACTAGAAATGAAGTTCGTGTAACTTTCAGCACCAGTGACAGCTCCTTTCTGCATCTATTCCTAATGGAACCAGCATGGCGTTTATATTGATTTTAATGATTGTGTGTACAACAGATGGTGCTTAGCTCTCAACTCTGGATTTATGAAAAGTATAAATAAATACATACATCCATGCACACATAAATAAGTACAGTTGACACATTGGACAATCATACATTTAACTTTAACATGGAGAACAAGAAGCGAAGTTCATAAACTTTCAGCGCCAGAGACAGCTTCTTGCTGTGCATATTCTTAATGGAACCAGTGTGGGATTTCTAATGGTTTTAATGACTGTCTTCACAGCAAGTGAAGTTTTACTCTCAACCTGGATTTATGAGTAAATAATAAATATATACATGTATTGAACTAAACTATTGGCACATTGGACAAAGAAACACTAAAAAGAATAACAAAGTGGACTAAAAATGGAGTAAATGTGACTTTCAGCACCAAAGACAGCTCCTCTCTGTGTCTCTTCTTAATTGAATCAATATGGAGTTTCTGTTGATTTTAATGATTTTAATTTAGAGCAAATCAAGTTTGAATCTCTCCCTGGATTTAGTAAATAATACATACACATGTATGAACTACACTATTAGCTCAGTGAACAAGGATGCGATTAACAAATGTGATATGGAGGACTGAAAAAAAAAAAGAAATACCCACAAGTTTCAGCACCAGAGACAGTTCTGTTCTGCGCAAATCCTGAAAGGAACCCATGTGGAATGTCCATTGATTGTAACAACAGTGTGTACAACAGATGAAACTTAACTGCCAGTCTGGATTTATGAAAATATTAAAATACATACCCTGTGTACATAAATGATAAATAAGTGTGGATCCGTGCCCTGTTCAGGGGTTGCTCCTGCCTTGCTCCCTATGCTTGCTGAGATAGGCTCCAGCTTCCCCATCACCCTCCTCACTATAAAGTAGGTTTGGAAGATGGATGGATTTTTGGATGGTGAGCTAAATTATTGATCCAGCAGATTAAATAAATTAATTATTAAGCAATAAGTACAATATGGAGGACTAGAAATAAAGTGCACCAATGACAGCTCCTTTCTGTGCACATTCTTAAAGGAAACAGTTTGAAGTTTCTGTTGGTTTTAATGAGTATGTGTTCAACAAATGAAACTTTACTCTCAGCCTGGATTTATAAGTAAATACATATGGTGAACTTACTTGCTGGCGCATGGTACAAGGAATCGCTTAATAAGAATAGCAAGGATAAATACATTTGAATTTCATCTAATTTCAGCATGAGAGATTGCTACTTTCGGGGCACCAGAAACCACTGATGGCTTTAATGAATGTGTGTTCAACAAATGAAACTTTGCTATCTGTCTGGAAGTAAATAAATAAATGTGGCGATCTAAACTATTGTTGCACTGGACAAAGGAACACTTAAGCGTGATACTGAGGACTAGAAGTGAAAGCACATACAACTGTCAACACCAGGGACAGCTCCTTGCCATTAAGTTGAGCGCAGTAACACTGACGGCCATCTTCTCCGTCCGCTGTACAAAGTGACATCAAGTGGCTGTTCCTGACTCTCCGTCTGCCCTTGTCTGCTTTCCTTTACTGGACGCAGTGAGTGCTTTACATACCACAGTGTATTGTCTTTGCTACTGTTACGGTATTTGTTTGGCAAAAAAAATGTGATGTGAGGATTTGGGCTAAGAAATGATGTCCTCTTTTAATCTAAAAGTGCATACGCGTGAGTTTGATTTTATTCCTTGCTATATCATAATTGTGCCATCCTGTCTGCAGCCACTCCTGAATTGTAAAATGTGTGTCTGATGTCAGGACGCAATACATCACCGCTATTAATAGCATTTCTGCCTGAATGAGGAATTGTGAAGATTAGTGTCAATCCATTTATCGGGCACCTGGCTCATTGTTTGTCTCAAGATGCACTTCACTAGTAGGATAAAACCTGATGAATGTGATTCGGAGATGAGAGGCCCTTGATCTCAGCCTCGACTGAGGAGAACACAGCACGGAGACTCAACCTCGGCATCCAAGGCTGACATCAGCGAGAAATGTCAACCTTCCAAGGTTTTTTAACAGCATCCTCCAGAGTAGGCTGAAATTCAAAGCTACCCTTCACACAAAGGTACCTCCGGAACACAGATCGAAAGCTTGGACACGCATCGCAAAATAATGATATTGATTAGGATGTGCATTTTTCTTTTTTTTTAAGTGGATGTCTTAAGCCTGGAAATGACGTCCGTTCCTGCTGCACTTCGGTTAGTCCTCCAGCGAATGTTAAAAAAGCGAACGTCAAAGCATTTAAGGCTCAAACCAGCTGAGCGCTGTCTGCGCAGCCCCGCCTCTTGACGTAACAGTAGCTGTTTGGAGCTTCTTTAAATGTTGGCATGACATTTGACGATACAAAATTAAAGAGATGTTAAAATATAAAACGATGTGATTATATATCGTGATTATGACAATATATGCACTGTACAAGATGAAGCACTCACTCGCTCTTTTATTTCTGTCTTGTAGTTACCTGATGTTAAATGGTTCACATTTTTGGAATTGCTTAATGATTGAAAATACCAGAGAATATAAACGCATTTCTGTAATGTGTGGACTGTTCAGTTAACAGCCGATTCTTCTTTTGAGGTCACGAAGTAGTCAGAACAGAAAGGCCTCGTGAGGAAAGCACTCAATGACAGGACGTCACCATTTCAACCCGTTACTTTCATATCGTGCTTTAATTTCAAATAAAAAAAGTTGCCTTTCCAAACAAAGTGTGAAAAATTTGGCATTGAAATGGTAAGGGCCATTATTTATTTATTTAAATGTTTTTTATTATTAATTTGTATTTATTTTTATAAAAGCTTGTTTATACTTGGCGAGTCCGCTCTGGGCGCGAGCCAATGACGTCAGAACCAGAGACACACCCCTGTGCATGACTGGCGCGCGCCGGGATTTCAACGCACGCTGCGCACAGAATTTTTTTCTTATTGGGGCCTGAAGCGCGTGCACAGACAACAACGCAAAGCGCGCACACGGTCAGCGACCTAAACACCCCCTCGATGTTCATATGCAGAGAAAACGCGCAACTTGGAGACGAAAGTGTTAAAACTGCGACTGAAGGGACATTTCTACAACTGGCTTTATGTGCAGAGCTATCTGTCTGGTTATCTTGCTATATAGCTCCTTTCATATCTATCTATCTATCTATCTATCTATCTATCTATCTATCTATCTATCTATCTATCTATCTATCTATCTATCTATCTATCTATCTATCTATCTACAGTGCATCCGGAAAGTATTCACAGCGCATCACTTTTTCCACATTTTGTTATGTTACAGCCTTATTCCAAAATGGATTAAATTCATTTTTTTCCTCCGAATTCTACACACAACAACCTATAATGACAACGTGAAAAAAGTTTACTTGAGGTTTTTGCAAATTTATTTAAAATAAAACAACTGAGAAAGCTCATGTACATAAGTATCACAGCCTTTGCCATGAAGCTCCAAATTGAGCTCAGGTGCCTCCTGTTTCACCTGATCATCCTTGAGATGTTTCTGCAGCTTCATTGGAGTCCACCTTTGGTAAATTCAGTTGACTGGACATGATTTGGAAAGGCACACACCTGTCTATAGAAGGTCCCACAGTTGACAGTTCATGTCAGAGCACAAACCAAGCATGAAGTCAAAGGAATTGTCTGTAGACCTCCAAGACAGGATTGTCTCGAGGCACAAATCTGGGGAAAGTTACAGAAAAATTTCTGCTGCTTTGAAGGTCCCAGTGAGCACAGTGGCCTCCATCATCCGCAAGTGGAAGAAGTTCGAAACCACCAGGACTCTTCCTAGAGCTGGCCAGCCATCTAAACTGAGCGATTGGGGGAGAAGGGCCTTAGTCAGGGAGGTGACCAAGAACCCGATGGTCACTCTGACAGAGCTCCAGAGGTCCTCTGTGGAGATAGGAGAACCTTCCAGAAGGACAACCATCTCTGCAGCAATCCACCAATCAGGCCTGTATGGTAGAGTGGCCAGACGAAAGCCACTCCTTAGTAAAAGGCACATGGCAGCCCGCCTGGAGTTTGCCAAAAGGCACCTGAAGGACTCTCAGACCATGAGAAAGAAAATTCTCTGGTCTGATGAGACAAAGATTGAACTCTTTGGTGTGAATGCCAGGCGTCACATTTGGAGGAAACCAGGCACTGCTCATCACCAGGCCAATACCATCCCTACAGTGAAACATGGTGGTGGCAGCATCATGCTGTGGGGAACTGGGAGACTAGTCAGGATAAAGGGAAAGATGACTGCAGCAATGTACAGAGACATCCTGGATGAAAACCTGCTCCAGAGCGCTCTTGACCTCAGACTGGGGCAACGGTTCATCTTTCAGCAGGACAACGACCCTAAGCACACAGCCAAGATATCAAAGGAGTGGCTTCAGGACAACTCTGTGAATGTCCTTGAGTGGCCCAGCCAGAGCCCAGACTTGAATCCGATTGAACATCTCTGGAGAGATCTTAAAATGGCTGTGCACCGACGCTTCCCATCCAACCTGATGGAGCTTGAGAGGTGCTGCAAAGAGGAATGGGCCAAACTGGCCAAGGATAAGTGTGCCAAGCTTGTGGCATCATATTCAACAAGACTTGAGGCTGGAATTGCTGCCAAAGGGGCATCGACAAAGTATTGAGCAAAGGCTGTGAACACTTATGGACATGGGATTTCTCAGTTTTTTTATTTTTAATAAATTTGCAAAAACCTCAAGTAAACTTTTTTCACGTTGTCATTATGGGGTGTTGTGTGCAGAATTCTGAGGAAAAAAATGAATTTAATCCATTTTGGAATAAGGCAGTAACATAACAAAATGTGGAAAAAGTGATGAAGTGCTGGGAATACTTTCCGGATGCACTGTATCAAAAGTATACAAAAAATACACAAAACATAACCTGAATCATATCACATGTGTTTTTCATGTTTCATTTCAAGGAGTATTGCCAAGGCATTTTCTCTGCGCTAGTACATTTTCTGTGAATATTTATGTAACAACCTGAGATGTACTGCAGGAAAAACTGACACAAACACCAGCAGCAGGCGATGGTCCTAGACAGGGTTCTTTAGGTAGCTCTTTATGAAAGACCGTGACCAGTCCCTACTGTCTGTCTCTGGATAAGTAGATAAGTACAAGAAATTCTCTCTCTCTCTCTCTCTTTTAGGCTCCACCCCTTCTGACAGCATATCTCTCTCTCTTTCTCTTTCTCAAGCTCTGTCCCATCTGATAGTGTTTTCTCTCTCTCTCTATAACAACAACAACAACAACATTTATTTATATAGCACATTTTCATACAAAAAGTAACTCAAAGTGCTTTACATAATGAAGAGAAGAAAAATAAAAGACAAAATAAGAAATTAAAATAAGACAACATTAATTAACATAGAAAGGAGTAAGGTCCGATGGCCAGGGTGGACAGAAAAAACAAAAAAAAACTCCAGAAGGCTGGAGAAAAAACTAAAATCTGTAGGGGTTCCAGGCCACGAGACCGCCCAGTCCCCTCTGGGCATTCTACCTCACATAAATGAAATAGTCCTCTTTGTAGTTCGGGCTTTTCATGGAGTCACTTGATGCTGATGGTCATACAGACTTCTGGCTTTTAATCCATCCATCATTGTTGGAACATCATGGTGCTTTGGGTAGATGGTGGCGCACGCCACCACCAACAGGACACCAGAAAAGGAAACAGAAGAGAGAGTAGGGGTTAGTACAGATTTTGAATGAATAGTTATTATAATGAATTGAATATACAGAGTATCAGGATTAAATTACAGTGAAGTTATGAGAAGGCCATGTTAAAATAATGTGTTTTCAGTAGTTTTTTAAAGTGCTCCACTGTATTAGCCTGGCGAATTCCTACTGGCAGGCTATTTCAGATTTTAGGTGCATAACAGCAGAAGGCCGCCTCACCACTTCTTTTAAGTTTTGCTCTTGGAATTCTAAGGAGACACTCAGTTGAGGATCTGAGGTTACGATTTGGAATATAAGGTGTCAGACATTCCGATATATAAGCCGGGGCGAGATTATTTAAAGCTTTATAAACCATAAGCAGAATTTTAAAGTCAATTCTGAATGACACAGGTAACCAGTGTGGTGACATCAAAACTGGAGAAATGTGTTCGGATTTTCTTTTCCTGGTAAGGATTCTAGCAGCTGCATTCTGCACTAGTTGCAAACGATTGATGTCTTTTTTGGGTAGTCCTGAGAGGAGTGCGTTACAGTAATCTAGCCGACTGAAAACAAACGCATGAACTAATTTCTCTGCATCTTTCGATGATATAAGAGGTCTAACTTTTGCTATGTTTCTTAGGTGAAAAAATGCTGTCCTAGTGATCTGATTAATATGCGATTTAAAATTCAGATTACAATCAACGGTTACCCCTAAGCTTTTTACCTCCGATTTGACTTTTAATCCTAATGCATCCAGTTTATTTCTAATAGCCTCATTGTATCCATTATTGCCAATCACTAAGATTTCGGTTTTTTCTTTATTTAATTTGAGAAAGTTACTATTCATCCATTCTGAGATACAAGTTAGACATTGTGTTAGCGAATCAAGAGATTTGGGGTCATCAGGTGCTATTGATACATACAACTGTGTGTCATCAGCATAGCTGTGGTAGCTCACGTTGTGCCCTGAGATAATCTGACCTAATGGAAGCATGTAGATTGAGAAGAGCAGTATATATATATATATATATACTATATATATATCTATCTCTCTCACACTCCATCATTTGATCTCATATTCTTATATTATGTTCCTCCCCGTTTTGCTGCATATCTCCATCTCTCTCTCTCACCCTGACTCCGCCCCTGCCCCTTCTGACAGCCTTTGCCTCTTTCTCTCTCGGGCTCCACCCAATCAGAAAGCCTTATTCTCTTTGGCTCCACCCCCATTAACAGTGTTCTCACTCTCTCTTTCTCTCTCTCTCTCAGACTCCACCTCTCTTTCACTCTCTTGGGCTCCTCCCCCTCTGAGAATGTTTCTCACTTTCTATCTGATATTTTGCTCCTCCCCTTTTTGCTGTATAGCTCCCTCTCTCTCTCTTATTCTCTCACTCTGACTCCGCCCCTGCCCCTTCTGACAGCCTTTGCCTCTTTCTCTCTCAGGCTCCACCCATTCAGAAAGCCTTACTCTCTTACTCTCTCTCTTTGGCTCCACCCCCATTAACAGTGTTTTTCTCTCTCACAGAACCCCCCAATTCTGACAGCCTCCCCTCTTTCTCTCTCTCTCTCTTTCAAGCTCCACCCCCCTGACAGCATTTCTATTTTTTTCCCACTCAATCCAACTCATCACATAACTCCTTTTATTACACCAGTACCCCCCACCCAGCCAGCAGTGGGACCAGTGAGTCCAGTATCCTGCAATCAAATTGCACATACAGTTGCTTAAGTATGCTGAGTCTCCCCCTTCTCTGTGAGCTTTTCCTCACATCCCAATGGGGTGTTTTTGATTGTTTGATTTTCAATTATCAATCAGCCCCCTCTGAATTTAGTTTTGGGTGTGTAAATGGGATGAAGCCTATCTCAGCAGCACTGGGTGTAAGGCAGGATTCAGCCCCAGCACTCCATCACAGGGCGCAAGCACACACACACACACTTACACACACACAGGGGTTGATCTGGAAATGTCAATTCACTTAAAATGCACGTCTTGAGGATATGGCAGGATGAAGAATCTTATGTTACGTAATGCAGTTTGGGGGTCCTGGCCACAAACACGGGTCCATCACAGATCACCTCTACTCACATTCACTTCCTTGGAGATGTGGAAGGATAATTGGAGTGCCAAGAGAAACTTCACACGGAGTCGGGGAGAACATGAAAACTCCACACAGGCAATGAGAGCACCGGGACCTGAACTCTGCAGCTGGGAGGCAGCGTCGGCTAAAGTGGAAAATAACAAAGGATTAGAGAAGAAGACCAATTTGGAAAATCTGAAAATGAAAGATTCTTATTAGGCTGGCACTTTTATCCAAGATGACTTACACAGTCACAGTGGCTTCTGTTTTCCAACACCAAACTTTGTTCTTCCTCTGAGGTCACAATGGATTCCTACACTTTCTGACCAAGTGACTGTGCTGTAGATTTCATTTTAAATGGAAACATCTGCCATTGTTGCCCACCATTCCACGCCCATAGTGATAAAGCGTAAACGCGTTTCCTGGAGAAGTTGGCCAATGTATTAATTAAAAATCCAAAACTGAACCCTCTCATTGCTAGACGCATTCAGAGCCCGCCACATTGTGCTCAGGGGTCTCCTGCTTGCTTTAATTCTCCTTGAGATTGTGAAAGGAAACGCCTTGACACCACAGAAAGGTCTGGGACAGCCACCCCCTGTATACCTGATGTCTGGCTGAAAAGAGGCCTAAAGTGGACAACCAGCCTTTACAGTCAAAAGAGTCCAAAACAGACCCAAGGTAACATGAGGAATATGGGGGGGTTTAAAAGCCGGACAGGGGAAATAATGTTATCTGGGCAGGAACCAGAAGTGACGTCATCGACACAAGCCAAACCACCACCACAACCACTCAGAAACCAGAAAGTGACGTCGTCGACCCACACCCCTAAAACGGAAGTGACATCATCGAGCCGAGAACCACAAGTGATGCCATCAAGCCCATGAGATTGGTCTGCAGGGACAAAAGAGAAGAGATCAGTGGTCTCTACCACCCCCTGGCCCGGCATGGAATTACCTTCTTTTGAGCCCTTTAGCTGCCTCCCATGTGTATGTGTGTGGCAAGATGTTTCTAGAACTTGAGTGGAGCCCACCCGTGTCAGATTGAATCATTTGGGGCGTCATTCATGTGTCCCTGGTGTAGAGAAGGTCCCACAATCCACACTGCATGTCAGGGCATAAAAGAAATAACCCAACCATGAAGTCCAAGGAACTCTCTGTAGACCTGTGGTGAGGTGTAGATCAGGACAAGGGGATCATGAACCAAGTGGCCTCAAGAATTGTGAAATAGAAGTTTGGGACCACTGGGACACTTCCTAGAGTTGGCCGTCCGGCCTGACTGAGTAACCAGGCAAGAAGGGTCTCGGCCAGGGAGGTGACCGAAAACCCAAAGGTCACTCTAACAGAACATGCAGAAGTCATCTGTTGAGCTGGGAGAGCCTGACCATCAATCAGGTGTTTCTGGTAGAGTGGCACTCTTGAGTAAAAGCCATGTGGAGGACTCTGAGAGCCCGAGGTGAGAGACCATCTGGTCTGAAAAGATACAATTGAACCCTTTGGAGAGAAGTCCCAACACTGTGTTTGCTGAAGGTTGTCACCTGCGTGATACCATCTCCACAATGGAGCCAGGCGGAGGGTGGCTGCTTCACACTATGGGGGGGACAGGGTGACTGGTCAGAACTGAGGGAGACATGAATGCAGGGACTTCTCAAACTGGGGAGTGACAGTTTAGTGACCTCAGGCATACAGTCAAGACAATGCTGGAGTGGCTTTAGAACAAGTCTTTGAGTATCTTTGAGAGGCCCAGCTAAAACCCCACAGGCCTGAAGATGGACATTTACAGACACTTCCAGTCCAATCTAACGGAGCTTGAGAGGATCTACCAGGAAGAATGGGATCAGCTGTCTAAATCCAGGTGTGCCAAGCTTGCAGAGACTTAGCCATGAAGATTCAAAACTGGAATTGGTGCCCAAGGGGCTTCTCCAAAGGGTTGCTACATTTACAAACCTTCTTGAAAGCATTGCTTTTACTTGGTCATTATGGGTTATCGAGTGAATATTGATGGGAAAAAAATGCAAATTTATCAATTTTAAAATTAAATCTACTATACAATGAAGCACAGAAAGTGAAGGGGTCTCAATATGTTATTAATCCACTGTGTGCACTGAGAGGTCAATTTTAAAGGCCCACCTGCCCCGTCCACAAAACTGATGGCATCACTCAGACAATGCCATTTAATGAAGGTAGGCAGGTGCCAATGGGTCCTGTGCAAGTAATTTATAATCGTTTTGTGAATTCGTTTTGCTCATCGTGACCTCAGTCAGCTGGCCACCCATCCCCTCTGGTCATTCTGCGCTGCTCATCTAATATGGAGAAAGAATCTGCCCATCTCTTGATTCCAAGGCCCCTATTATCTCAGGTGTCTCTCCCCTGGGCAGGAGAACACACTGGCAGTAGAGCAGTGGGCACCAAGTGCCACAGCAGGACGTCAAGAAGAGAAGCAGAGCAGAGGAGGGTTAGTAATGGTTCATAAATATTGTGTTACTCAAATTTAATCACAAATGGCTGACAAAGAGATGTTCAGTGAATCAGCAGCTCTATTCAGGGTATGCCATATTAAAGTCATGAGTCCTTGGACACCAAAGGGGCATCTCCTGTGTAAGTGGGCAGGTCATTCCACAGCATTGAAGACCTGGAGTGAAAAGCAATACAAAAAAATTCCTGGGAATCAGGAGGTTTCTAGTACCCCCTGCATAAAATATAAAGAGGTGAGAAGAAGGTTCCATTTTATTGAAGTTTAAATTAAAAGACTTGGGGTTTTCAATTTACTTGAAGGACGTTTTTCAGAAGAAAACAAAAAAAGTTCAATTCAACAGAATCAACATGGCAAAGGACCTGTGAAGGCTTCAAAGTACTCATGGTGTCTAAGTTTAGGGTTCCTCTGTCCTCTTCATAAGCCCCCCGTATCCATCATGCACCTTCAGTGCCTCCACTGACCGCGCGGCAAGCACTTCAAGACTATAAAATGGAGCTGAAGTGCCACACTGAGGAGGCAGCGCTCCCCTCAGCCACAGCCATGTTGGTGTGCGCGACTCTGCAGGCAGTAAATGAGAAAGAACCTCCAGAGGGAGTCGGCTTCAAACATCGCAGCTGAGCACTTCACTCATCTGTTCATAAAACTAAGAAGAAAACAACATGGCCGCCGCAACACTGGCACTCCTGAAAGAAGGAAAGGATGACGGTCTTGGTAAAAGAATTCATTAGGGCTGAGTGACAAGAGAAAATACCGAGACAAAGACGCCGAGAAAAACTGACACTGGCAGCAGAGCAGATCAATGGGGACCACAGGACACAGTGATGGCAATCAGAGAAATGTCAATGGCAGGGTGACATCGATTGACCAAAACATAATTAGGATGGCTGGCCAAAGAGCAACTGCCATTGTAGATACGAGAAAAACAAATAAATACATCAGAAGAGAAAATAAAGGACAGAAACTGAATCTACTGGACCTTTTATACCTGCCTGTTCATCTGCAATAATGCATATCATGTCTATTTTATAGTGCCTTTAACATCTATCTATCTATCTATCTATCTATCTATCTATCTATCTATCTATCTATCTATCTATCTATCTATCTATCTATCTATCTATCTATCTATCTATCTATCTATCTATCTATCTATCCTGCCGACTATGCCAACATTAAAATCTATCTATCTATCTATCTATCTATCTATCTATCTATCTATCTATCTATCTATCTATCTATCTATCCTGCCGACTATGCCAACATTAAAATCTATCTATCTATCTATCTATATTGTAAATCATATCTATTATATAGTGTGTCTTTCTTATTTTTCCATAATGTAATGTATTTCATATCTGTACTTCTTTCTATAATATAGTATATGTCTATCATGTCTATCATATAGTGTCTTTCATATCTATCTTTCTAATTTAGAGATCTTCTGTAAAAAGCCAAATTTCCCCCTGGGGACAAATAAAGTTCTATCTCTCTATAACATAGAATACTTCATATCTACAGTATACTTCTTTCTGTAATATATAGTGTCTTGCAAATTAAATATGTGTTAGTTGTCTATTTTTTCCTTCTTTATTTGTATAATTTATATTGTATTATCGAGTCATTTGAGCCTGTATATGTGTGTGTGTGTGTGTGTGAGAGAGAGAGAGAGAGAGAGAGAGAGAGAGAGAGAGAGAGAGAGAGAGAGAGAGAGAGAGAGAGAGTGTTAAGGTTGGGTCTGTTCCTGGGGTTCCCATAATATAATAAACAAATCACCCTTTTCGGACAGTGTGAATCATAATATTATATTTATGATAGATTTTTTTCATTACAGTAAATGTGCATGTTCTATAATCTAATGTACATCATATCTATTATATAGGGTCTTTCATAACAGTGTATCTTTCTTTAATATAGTGCACATCATACTTATTATATAGTGTATTAATTTCATCTATAAATGAATGTATTTCATATTTACTATACAGTGTCTTTTATACCCATCTAGAGTACAATGAAGTGCATCTCATATCTATTAGAGCGTGCCTTTCTATGAAGTATCAAGTCTCTAACAGATTTACTTTATTTCATAGAGCCTTTCTATTTAGATATTTATCCTATAGTGTATTTTGCAGTGGTAGTGCTGCTGCCTTACAGTTAGGAGACCCGTCTGGGTTTGCTTCCTGGGTCCTCCCTGCATGGAGTTTGCATGTTCTCCCCGTGTCTGCGTGGGTTTCCTCCCACAGTCCAAACACATGCAGGTTAGGTGCATTGGCCATCCTAAATCGGCCCAAGTGTGTGCTCAGTGTGTGTGTGTCCAGCGGTGGGTTTGTGCCCTGCCCAGGATTGGTTCCTGCCTTGTGCCCTGTGTTGGCTGGGATTGGCTCCAGCAGACCCCCATGACCCTGTGTTTGGATTCAGCGGGTTGGATAATGGATGGATGGATGGATGTATTTCATATCTACAATGTGGTGCCCTTCTCATCTATCTCACCATTTAATAGTGTATGTCACCACTCTGGCGCTGTGCCTTTCCTATCAATCCATCGCTTAGTGTTAATAATATTCCTTGTATAGTGCCTTTGATATCTGTTTACTTTTCGATTGTGCTTTTTGTGTGCTTTTCTCCGTTCATCTAAAGGTGTTTCTGATTGATTGTATAGTGGCATCTATCATAGAGTGACTTTCAGGGAATTAAACTCCTCCAGGTCAGTTGATGGCAGCCAAGGGCTTCCATGTGGACCAGGTAGTCCCAGGAGTTTAGGTGGTCTGCATGTGGACTAGCAGGAGTCACCACAGACAGTTTGGCCATCACGGAGTCCTAGGACTGCTGATCTGGGGCATCCCATGCAGGCGCGGCGCGATGGCCGTTATTTTGAGCTCTCACTACTTCACCTTTGAGTTCACTCACGGGACGATTATTTGCTTTTAACCAAACGCCAACTCCAGCTGGCCAAAGCTGCAAGGAAATGTAGATCAAGTGTGGCAAGCTGGAAAGAGATGAAGTGTTCAATTAAAGGGGCCAACCACGCGAAAAACAACAACAAAAAAAAAAAACCGCAAGCTGGGCAAATTACCAGCGCTGACATGGCTGGCCCAGCGGTCTCGATGAGACGTAACGCAACGCTCAGGAACCGCACACGTTCTGCAGTCCGCTGCTCAGCCCGTCCTCCTGCGTGAGTTTCCACTCCGAGACTGCGAGAGATTCCGTCCTCAGTTCGTTTGTCACCAAAATACCCAAATGGTATTTCTCGATGTCTTCTATTCCAGCAACGCACCGCATCTGTCATGTCAATGAGCCGCAGAACTGCACGCCCTGCCGACTGCCAGAAATGATAAAGGTTGATGCCAGCTGAGCTGATGGCTCGTGAATATCAGGCGAGTTAATGACGTGGCCAATCCTTTAACATTTGGTGTCTGGGTGGTTGTATTTTGTTTGGCACATTCCAGTGTTGGTAGCAAACTCACTGGTAACGCTGGCACCTCTAAAGGTACGGGGCTTTCATTGGACGCCGATAAAAACGGTCAGTGCCAGCCTCGGACTCGGGCGCGCTTTCTCTTTGTTTCCTTTCGCCAATAAAACCTTAAAAGAGTTTTGTCGAAGCACCGTTCACGCTTATTTTGCTCCGTTCACGTTTCCCTCCAACGGGAGCTGCCACTTTAGTAAATGTACTATATTGACATCCTCCCGTTAATGTCGCGTTTTGGGTGGTTGTCAGTTTTACTTTCTAAACCTTAGTTGAAAGCCGTAAAATCGCCAAACACACGGGGGGCTTTTCCAAATAATTTAAGACTTCACTTTACCATGTAAGAGCTCATTTATCACTGCCGATTTTGTTGTGGGGGCGGCACGGTGGCGCAGTGGGTAGCGCTACTGCCTCACAGTTAGGAGACCTGGGATAGTGACGTGGTCCCAGTCGGCCCCTAGGATCTAGTTGTGAATAAATGGCTAAAAGTTCTGCTAGACAGGAGGGGCCCAGCACAGCGACGCCACTGGTTTCAGGCCACACGTTTTTACCCTTAAATGTTCCATGGAAGGCATGGTGGCGCAGTGGGTAGTGCTACTGCCTCACAGTTAGGAGACCCGGGTTCGCTTCCCGGGTCCTCCCTGCGTGGAGTTTGCATGTTCTCCCCGTGTCTGCGTGGGTTTCCTCCTACAGTCCAAAGACATGCAGGTTAGGTGGATTGGTGATTCTAAATTGGCCCTGTTGTGTGCTTGGTGTGTTTGTGTGTGTCCTGCGGTGGGTTGGCACCCTGCCCGGGATTGGTTCCTGCCTTGTGCCCTGTGTTGGCTGGGATTTGCACCAACAAACCCAGCTTGTTGGGAAATGGATGGATTTTGTTGTGAATGTTTATAATTAATTGATATTTTAATCAAGCAGGGTTGTGTATTACAGCGTTTCTCAACCTTTAAGTATTTGCGACCCGACTTTTCATAACAGTTTTAATCGCGCCCCCCCCCCCAACGTTTTTTTGAAAGGAGCCCACTAATACCAATTTGTTCTTTTTAAATTAATGATATATCATAGATGCATATTTTATTATACCTACTAAACTTTTATTGACATTTATCTAGGCGGCACGGTGGCGCAGTGGGTAGCGCTGCTGCCTCGCAGTTAGGAGACCCGTCTGGGTTCGCTTCCCGGGTCCTGCGTGGAGTTTGCATGTTCTCCCTGTGTCTGCGTGGGTTTCCTCTCACAGTTCAAAGACATGCAGGTTAGGTGGATTGGCGATTCTAAATTGGCCCTAGTGTGTGTGTAATGGTGAGTGTGTGTGTGTGCCCTGCGGTGGACTGGCGCCCTCACCAGGGTTTGTTTCCTGCCTTGATCCCTGTGTTGGCTGGGATTGGCTCCAGCAGACCCCCGTGACCCTGTAGTTAGGATATAGCGGGTTGGATAATGGATGGATGGACATTTATCTAAGTCTATATTTATTTTTCTAGTATCAGAATGTAGTTTAAGTTAATTTGTTTTGGTTTCAATAGATGTATTTTTCATATTTTTGATTCTTGTTTTCTTTTTATCACATCTTCACGCCCCCCCACCATTTTTTGTTACTTCGCACCCCCCTAGGGGGGCCCGCCCCACAGATTGAGAACCACTGCTGTATTACAATGCATGTGCAGAGTTACAGGAAGGCTAATTTTATATTTGAAAGGAAATAAAAATGAAATAAGCAAAGCTCAATGGTTAGGCACTGGCCTACCCAGGCCCTCTAGTGACACTGTGCCTGTGGTCACCCTGAAGTCATAACGACTCTTATTGATCACGTGTGCATTTGCATACTGCACATGCATTAGGATTGATTGAGGGGAGTCCAGTAACAAGTTTGCCCCCCCATTTCCAAAGCAGGACTATCAGCAGCTCGCCCTTTTGCTGATGACATTGCTGTCCTCCACGGGTTGTCTGAGCAGGCCCTCTTATTTCTGATCACCTTATCTCGAAGTACAGACAACAACTCAGCAATACGAGGACTGCGTGGATGTCGATTCACACAAAAGCAGCCTGTGATGAAAGAATCTGAAGAGGTTTGCAGCTCCAGAACAAGCAGCTCAAGCATGTGGAGAGCTTTAAGTGGCGCTGATCGATGAACACAGTGGGTGGCAATGGCACAATAGACATCTCATCAATTAGGGTTAGGGGGAATATTTCTTTCGGGAGACTAAATACAATGAATGAGTGGGATGATCTCTGGAAGAACAAGAGTATCAAAATGGAGAGAGAGATGTGGCTCTTCAGGTCACTCCGATCGTGAAGCCAGGACGTTAAGGAAATCTGAAGGGAGGAAACTCCTAGATTTTCAAATGGCAACCCTAAGGAAGATTTTTAGTGGACAATTTCAAGAACGAATATATCAGGAAGCATCTAAAGCAGTGTGAAGAAGCGTCTCCCAGTGTAGGCATTTAAAATCACTTTTTTTATTTATATAACGCACCGTCCTTAATATTAAATAATAAAAACATTTTTTACTTCCCCGGGGTGCATACGATAGGGCGGCCGTGAGTTGTCGGGCTTGGAGTGGACGGGGTGTTTTTATTCGAAGGGTCCTCAGGTGGGGGTGCGTGCCTGCTGCCCTTCGCCATCCGCCCCGGGGTTCTTCTGGTGCCCCCGTGGTGTTTGGAGTTTTGCGGCGCTGCGGAGTAACAGACAGGCGCGTGGCATGCAGACGCCGTCCCGGGCATATAAGAGAAGGACGTGCTGCGGAATGTCGGCAACGTATAGGCGCGCCTGGCGGAGTTTAGTCGCGTGACCTGAGCAAGGGGTGTTAGACTCAGGTCAGGTGATAAAAGGCTCGCCAGAAACGGGGAGTTCAGTTCAGACCAGGAGAAGGTCAACGACTTGGGCAAGTCAGCTTCAACCCCGAGTTTTTTTTTTGGGGGGGGGGGGGGGGGAGAAGAAGAAGGATTATCTTTACTGAACAGCTGACTTTGCAGAACTTATTAAAAAGGGGTTAATCCTTTTTTATTTTGGAAGATTGTTTTACGTACATGAATGCAATTTATATATATATATATCAGTAACCGTTACTGAGTAACGGCGCACTGCACGATAATATGCTGTGAATCCACTTGAGTTTTCTTTCTCTGTACGTTTAGCATTCATTTGCTCAGAGGTTGATGCACTTGCTGCTTCCCGAGCAGCTCTTCTTGTCTAGGCTCGTGGCGGCCCTGGGCAGAGAAAGAATCGGTGGCCCCTTCGCCCGCCAATGTCAATAGGTATCTTATGCACGGCAGATGGCCACGTCCGTTGCGGACACTGCATAGCCGCCTCGTGCTCATGACACGCTTCTATATGCGCGTGTCCGTAACTTGAAAACCAAGTGGCAGCCCGTGATATTCTCATTACAGCAGAACGTTATATAATACTACATATAGCTTACTGCTCCGACTCGAGCGACATTAGTAAATACAGTGTACAAATGAACAAGAAACACAATGTTTTTCGGCCACATTACCGTCTGCTGTGTCGTTATTTTCTCTTTCTGTTTTATATTCAATATATATTGGCCCCTGGGATTTGGCGGCCCTGTGCAGGTGCACAGTTTGCACATACCTAAGGCCGCCCCTGCTCCACCCTAGCGGCCCGCTTCGTCTCTTCTTCCATCGGCATCTTTTCACGTTAAAACTGATTAAGTCAGTGTGTTGCAATTACTTTGCACATTTTTCATAACTTTTCACTTAAGCTGGCACTGAAGTCTTCGATCTGCCTCAAGAATGATTTAAGATTTGAAGAGGTAGGAGAAGTGACAGCAAGGTGGTAGGAAATGAGAACAACGCCTGTACGCATGCGCCGCAGGGCCACCCTGCTGGCCACTGCTAAGAGTTGATTCTACAATTAAATAAAATAAAAATAAAAAGCAATAAAAATCATCACCCCGAAAGCGGGTAGTAGACGTCACGTAGTATATGTGTAGCAAATTTCAAGTCAATCGGTCAAACGGTTTGTGAGCTACAAGGGATTTTAAATCCTGGACAGGCAAACGGGCAGCCACGGTAGCGTATTATATAAGAAGATTCTGGATCTGATTTCCGTCCTGATTAAACGTTTTGCCTTACCCTGTAATGTAGGGGTAGAGACGAATCCGAACACGGTATTCGGACAAGCAAAAATAGTGGATTTTTACGAATATTTATTTCGTATGAATATTTTGCCATTTATTTGAATTCGGAAAAAAATAACATAAAATCAAATCGGCGCTGTCTGTGTCTGCCGGTTCAATTCAATAAGGGCGCGCACAAAAAGGCGAGCTTCAAAAGGGCGACATCAATTGGGCGCGGCGAATAAAGGCAAACGTAACAAAATTATTACAGAAAATGTATTAGATAAAGGCAATGATTGAACGTATTAAAAGGCGAAATCAAGAATATTAAAACATTCGCTCAATTGAGGTCGCCCTTTTGAAGGTCGCCTTTTTGTGCGCGCCCTTATTGAAGGATACCGTGTCGGCCTGCTTGTGCTGAAGCTGCATCCCCGCTGACACGAGCAGGCGCTGAAGCTCCGCTTTCGCTTTTAGGGAAACGTTAGACTTCGCGAGGCCACTTTATATTTTCTCCGTTGCAATATGTGACGTGAATTTTGACCGGCAGCGTAATCAGTTAGTTCACCTACACACGGGTTCCACAGTCACCATTTGTGTCACACGGTTGGAAATATAGAGCGGTAATTTATATATACTTGAATCTGTTTAATTTCATTTTTGACCAGGAGGATATTAGCATATATGTGTATATGAGTAACGAATGCCAGGTCAATAGTTCAAACGGTTTGCGAGCTACAGGTGATTTAAAATCCTGGACAGACAAACGGACAGCCACGGTAGCGTATTATATAAGAAGATATACAGTATATACAGTCGATATACGACCGGCTTGACATGAAAACAACTTGGTTTATGACTAAAATTTTTGTTTTGAATTATGACCGACGTCTTGAGTTACAACCCGAATGCGGTCACGTGTATCCGCTTGTGCGATTGTACCGAGAGCGTTTGTAAGTGTCAGTCGGAGCCCAAGTACGTGTGTTTGTGGACGTAATTTCGGTCAGTGCAGTGATTTATAGAATTTATTTCGAAATTTGCTATCAAAATGGCCCCAAAAAAGCTAGAAAAGAAGCTAAGGAAGAAAGAGAAGGTAACGAAGTAAAGAAAGCGATCACAATCGATACGAAGAAGGAAATTGTGTAGAAATATGAGTGGCGTTCATGTGACCGATTTCGCTAATATGTACAGCATGCTGAAATCCACCATCTCGACAATTTTACAAAGAAAAGATTTGTATAAGGACGCTCCTTCCACTGCGGTGGGTTGGCATCCTGCCCGGGATTGGTTCCTGCCTTGTGCCCTGTGTTGGCTGGGATTGGCTCCAGCAGACCCCCGTGACCCTTTGTTCGGATTCAGCGGGTTGGATAATGGATGGATGGATGGAAGCTCCTTCCAAACAATAACCACCTTCCATTTCATTCTCCTCCTCCTCCTCCTCTCTTCCTGCAAGCCAAAGATGTCAACTTAAATGGTGAGTACAGTATGAAATTGTTGTTTCTGGTAGGCTAGGCACTTTTTTATAACTTTTTGGTTAGTACTTTAGAAAAGTTATTGGTGTTTTTGGTAAATTATGCACATTTTACAACTCTTTTTTAGCATGAAAAGGTTAAGTAAGTGCTGCTGTGGGAGGTTCGGAACGCATTATGGGTATTTCCATTATTTCTTATGGGAAAAATAGTCTTGACTTACAACCAGCTTGAGTTACAACCAGCCCTCGCGAATGAATTGAGTTTGTAAGCCAAGGGTCCACTGTGGTGGGTTGGCACCCTGCCCGGGATTTGTTTCCTGCCTTGTGCCCTGTGTTGGCTGGGATTGGCTCCAGCAGACCCCCATGACCCTGTAGTTAGGATATAGCAGGTTGGATAATGGATGTATGTATGTATATATATAAATACATATATAGGGGGCAGCACGGTGGCGCAGTGGTAGTGGTTCGCTTCCCGGGTCCTTCCTGCGTGGAGTTTCCATGTTCTCCCCGTGTCTGCGTTGGTTTCCTCCCACAGTCCAAAGATATGCAGGTTAGGTGGATTGGCGATTCTAAATTGGCCCTAGTGTGTGCTTGGTGTGTGGTTGTGTTTGTGTGTGTCCTGCGGTGAGTTGGCACCCTGCCCGGGATTGGTTCCTGCCTTGTGCCCCGTGTTGGCTGGGATTGGCTCCAGCAGACCCCCGTGACCCTGTGTTTGGATTCAGCGGGTTGGAAAATGGATGGATGGATGGATATATATATATATATATATATATATATATATATATATATATATATATATATATATATATATATATATATATATATATATATATATATATATAACAAAGATATATATCTTTGTTTTTCATCTTAATTCATCAGTTGCAGTGTTTGTGTGATTTTTTTTTTTAATAACGTCTCTATGGACCTTTTGTTATCTTCAATATATACAACTTATTTGTTTCGTCCTTTTTGTCTGCCTCCCTTATTGTCCCACTGACTCTCGGTCCCATTATTTCATGTCCCCTAAGTGCCCGCTGAAGCCTATTACAGGGACTCAGGGGTATGCCAACCAGATGGAGACACCAGTGTCATTGGTACATCTAAGACAGAACCGTTGACTCCGCCACATATTCTGAATGGACAACACCAGGATTGCGAATGTCGTACTTCATGGGCGTGTTGAAGGAGTTAAGCAGTAGAGGACGCCTGAGACAAAGATGGCAAAGAAGAACTGCTGCTGAAGGTCTTACCAGCACCTTGGCATCATTGAGGCTATGAGGGCAATGTCTTTTTCACATGGGGGACGGAGTAACATTGTTCCTTGAATAAAGCAAGTCCTGATTTAAAAGCTGCATTGTGTGTTCACTCGGGTACCCTTTCTCTAATGTCTCATTTCATCTGAAGGTCTGAGGCCATTAAGTGTCTAACATATGCAAAAAAAAAACAAAAAAAACGGGATAGTGAGAGGGGGCAAATACTTATTCACAGCACTGTCTATCCTGTGTACCCTTTAAGGATTGAATATTTACTAAAGTGTGCTTCTCAATGATATGTTTTTATTCTTTTCAGTATTTCTTTCTGGTGGCCTGGTATCACAAAGGCTGGCGCTGCTGCTCCTCAGATCCGGGGTTTAAATCAAGCGCCTTTCATCTGAGTCGAGACTGCATGTTCTCCCCATTTCTCTGTGGGTTTTCCACCAAATCCTCTAATTGTACCCCAACTTCTCAGGTTAGTTTAATTGTAACTGTGTGTGGACCCCACCTTGACTGCCACCCCAAAGACACTTCCTGCCTTGTGCCCAATGCTGCTGGGTTAGACTGCAGCCCACCGTGACCCAAAACTGGAATTAGCAGGCTTAAGAGCCTTAGGATTCTTTGTTATTTTATTGTCTTTTTTTTGTTGTTGTCCACTGTAATAAACAAATATAAAATAAAGAACATGAAACGCAGACTGGATGCACATCTTTGGATTCTGGGCATCAAATGCATTCACCCATCTGCTTGAACAAAGGAATCAGAAACTGTCAGGCCGGCTGGCATAAGGAAGATAAATATGGTAATAACACTTGGAAGGAAATTCAGCCCGTGCGACATTTTATTTCCTTCTGTCGTGCTAGTGGCAGCCATAAAGAAAAATGAGATTAAATGCAGGGCGGCACCAGAAGGGGGGGGGGGGGGGGGGGGGGGGGGGAATTGTGTTTGCCGCTTCCCAGCACTTTCCAGTTTTGCTGCTTTGTGTTCTGCAGATGCCTGTGTGGGTTTACACCTGGGACTTCCTTTCTCCGTTAAACCCTGAAGCCTTTTTTGTTAAGTCAGATTGCCAGTCTGAATTGATCAGCTGTGAGTCAGCGTAGGTGAGGCTGCCATGTTCTTGACGGGCATCCCATAAAGGGTTTCTCCCTGCCTTGTGCCATATGCTGCTCAGATAGGCTGGGATTCTACAAACTTGAAAGGTTTAGAAAACGGATCTCCCCTCGCTTGTCGCTGGTCCACTCTCAGTGTGATGTGGGAAGCTCTGGGTGGTTGACTCTGATCTTGGTGGGTTTTTGGAGGATGATGAGAACTTCCTTTTTTTATCCTGGTCCACTTTTGGGGGTGATGTGGGAAGGCTCCCACTCCTTGTAAGCAGCACTATGTGTTTGGCCCTGATCTTGGTGGGATCGTGGAGGGATGAAAGCTCCAACAGTGAGAATATCTATTTTCTGCCCCTCATTCACTTTACCTTGGCTTGGATGCACAGTTTCCTTGGGGCTTTTGAAGCAAAGAACACCATGCAGGCAGTGCATTCAAAACGGGCACACGGGCACTCAACAGAATTCTTTATGAGTGTAATTTCCGGCTTTACTCTTTTAAAGACTGGTTTGGAATGATCAGATGTGAACATGAACTGAAGCTCCTAACCTGTATGACTTTATCATGGCACAGCTCAATGTGATTGGCTCATTAAATATTTGCATGGGGTCGGAATGGTGGCACAGTGATAGCGTTAATGCCACACAGTAAGGAGACCAGGGTTTGCATCCTGAGTCAACCCCCTGCATGGAGTTTGCATGTTCTCCAGGTGCTCCAGCTTCTTTTGTCCAAATTGGCGACACTACATTGGCCCATGTGTGTGTCTGTTCACCCTATGATGGACTGGCACCCTGTCCAGGGTTTATTCCTGCCTTGCCCCCTATGCCAGCTGAGATAGGCTCCAGCACCTCCTGCCTGGATTAAGCGGTTTAGTGATATGATTGAGTGGATAAGCAGGTGCGCAGGGGTCCCTAATATTTTTAGTTAATTTTTTACAAACACGAGGCACTGGCCAGCTTATGTAGCCCCCTAGTGGTGCACACGTTGAACTGCAGACTACAACGATGTTAGCTGGGTACCCACAGTTCACTGTTGAAGGCTCTTGTCAAAGCACTGAAACATAAAAGTTGTAAAGTGCGGTGGGAGTGTCTGCCTGAGGTCAAAATGTCCTCAAACGCAGGTCTCTCACCTTCCTTGTTGTTTGTCAAGTCAGATCCTCTATAAAAGCCAAGAAGTGAGCAGGAGGCAGCGTCAGACGGAAATGAGAGTGTCATTAAGGACAGGAGGAGAAGAAGCGCGCTGCGGTTTCTAGGCAACAGAGACGGACAAGAAGGACCACCATGTCATCTCACTTTGTACTTGGCAGCTCAAGGGCCACCTTCATAAAACCAAGTTAGGGCCCTGAAATGTGATGGCACTTGAGTGGCTCCACGAAGACTACTGACGCTGCCAGTTGGCTGCGGGGACCATAAGGCACCTGCTGGCTCCATGCTGAATGACCTTTAATTTGATGAAGAGCACACTGTAAAACGCTGACATGATGGGATGGCATTTTAATCCGTGTCTGGATGGAGAGTTCATTAATTTAGTGAATTTAAAGCCGTAAGCGCTTGTTCGTGCCATCCAGCTCAGCGTATTTTCTGTCAGATCAGAGTACAAAAACAAAGTGCAATGAGGACTGAAGATGTAATGTGGGGGTTTTCAGCCATCTCAGAAGTTGCACTAAACAGACTCTTTGTTTAAAGTGATGTTCACAGGCTGGATTAAGAAGTCTGTGGTGGGTCCTGGACATGTGCATGATGTGAAAAAGAAGAACTGATTGATTAGTGTTAACCAACCAGTTTTAATTAATGAATCAGTTTTGCCTTTGACAGTGCCAGTAATCCACCTTTCATATAAGGAAGTGTCTGTGTCCACCTGGTTGGCTGTGACTCTGTCATTCCAACAGATACGCATCACAAACATTAACACTGCTTTAGATAGATAGAAGATAGATAGATAGATAGATAGATAGATAGATAGATAGATAGATAGATAGATAGATAGATAGATAGATAGATAGATAGATAGATAGATAGATAGATAGATACTTTATTAATCCCAATGGGAAATTCACATGAATCACATGGCACACGACAGAGTCCTACGCATTGCATTCATCATTCCAACAGATGGTGCATCACAGACATTTTGTAGTAATGCAGTTTATTACTACAAATGTTTGTGGCATGCCATCTGTTGGAATGACAGATGCAATGCATATGTTTGTGATCTATGCCATTTGTATGGGATTTGTAAAAGTAGTGTTAATGTTTGTGATGCACCATCTGTTGGAATGACAGATGCAATGTAATTTATTTCTACATGCATTACAAAATATACTCCAAACAGTTGACGCACTGCAAAACATTAACACTGAGGACTATATTGTTTGCTTAGATTTTAATCAATCTTAGACAGGTACCATTGTTAATAACTGCAAAAGCTGGTGGTGCAACTGGAAATCTGTATCCCTGTGAAATCTGTATATGCGTGTTTGTTTTTGTGTCAGTCCCAGTTGCTAGGTCTCTGTCATTGTAAAGGATGACATATCACAAACATAACACTTCTTTTACTAATCCCATACCAATTGGCACATAATAGAGACATGCACATTGCATTTGTCATTCCAACAGATGGTGCATCACAAACATCTGTAGTAGAATGCAGTTTATTACCACAAATGTTTGTGATACACCATCTGTTGGAATGACAGATACAAAGCATATGTCTGTGTTATATGCCATTTGGTATGGGATTTGTGAAAGCAGTGTTAATGTTTGTGATGCACCATCTGTTGGAATGATCGATGCATTGCATATGTCTGTGTTATATGCCATTTGGTATGGGATTTGTGAGAAAGCAGTGTTAATGTTTGTGATGCACCATCTATTGGAATGACAGGTGCAATGTAATTTATTTCTACATGCATTACAAAATACACTCCAATCACAAAGGGGGCCAAACCCTGAATACCTACAAATCCTACAATCCCCCCTGTGCAATTCCCCTCCGTATTGTGAGGGGGCTATGTAGTCGACATTCCATTAATTATTGGTGCTCTGCCATCGGTAAAAACACGCAGACAATAGCCGACCACAAACAGGACTTGATGTGGATTAGTCCAGCTATCACTGCCAAATGGGACACAAGAGGTCATTGTCTCCTAACCTGAACTGTTTTGACCCCTCAGTTTTGGATTTTAGATCACTTTAACTAAACGTGTGTCTCCTGACTGGTGTAAATCCTTATGGCGGTGAGTGTTTCGAGGATGGATAGGACAGTGATGAAGGTGGGGGGCTTGAGGATGGATACAGCAGTCTTGGTATTGGACCTTTGTCTACTGATTAAATCCAGAGTTACTCCTCGCAGTAATCTGTGCTTCAGACCGTAGTGAAGAGCAGCCTAAGATGTCCCGTAAGTGGCAGTGACATCTAATTGGAGACCATGACTAAGATTAACTTGGCAACAGATTGCCAGCTGTTTCGTTAATTCACATTCACGGGCGGAATGGCACTGTCGTTCAGCTCTAGAGTGACAAGTTGCATAATACAGACCAACACAACTCTATTTATGCTTAAGAAGGTCTAAACTGCAGCACTGTGTGCTTACTGAACGGC